>NC_139989.1:71737531-72028725 GCF_964263955.1 Coregonus lavaretus
GAATGGCCGGCAGGGATGTAGCTCAGTTGATAGAGCATGGTGTTTGCAACTGCAGGGTTGTGGGTTCGATTCCCATGGGGGGCCAGTATAAAAATAAAGAAAATTTATTCACTAACTGTAAGTCGCTCTGGATAAGAGCGTCTGCTAAATGACTAAAATGTAAATGTCTATGGAATGAAGTGTTGAACACAGCTGAGCAATGTGATACTGCAATACAGCCCCCTGCAAAACCACCAAAAAAGCTAAGCTCTCAATTTAATGTAGACTGTGTACTCAGTACAGTAGGTCAGAGGTCAGATTCAGAAATAGATCAAGAGAGTTTTCGTACAACCTTTTTCTACCCTGTCTTAGATCAGATGCTCAATGAGCTTAACAGACGATTATCTAGCAAAAAACTGTGACATAATGAATGGCATCCAAACTCTAAACCCCAAAAGTGATGCATTTCTCAAAGAGAAGTCCCTGTTTCCATTTGCTAGAATGTATGAATCAAATATTGAGGACTTGGGGCATGAACTACATCAGTTCAGAAGAATTTAACAAAGGAAAATCCAGAGTGGCATGCAGAGACCCTCCAGTGTAGTAGAGATAGCATTATTCATTCAGCCTTATAAAGACGTTTTCTTTCAGCTCTTTGAACTGTGCAGAATAGCTGTTTCAATCCCTGTTAGTACCGCTTCTTGTGAACAGAGTTTTTCTGCACTAAAGCTGGTGAAAACGTATCTTAGGTCCACAATGTCAGAAGAGAAATGGAGCAATTTAGGTGTATTAAGGTTTGAGTCAAGGAAGGCAAAGGCCTTAAATCCAGATGCATTTGCGGATCTTTTTGCAAGAAACCACAAAAACCGTAGAATACAGTTGATGTACCTGATAGTGAATATGTAATGCAAATGTCAAAATGTAAATGCAAATAATAAATAGTTGAATGATTATAAACATGGTCATTTGTCTATTGATGCCTGCAATGCAGTGAAGAAAACGACATGACAACAATAATGTGTGATGTAACTGGCCCCTCTAACAGTACAACTGGCCCCAGCCTGGCCCCTCCCACTGGGAATGTTCTAGAACCACCACTGCTGCCACGGCTACATTGGCCCAGTTATTGTTGAATAATAATGAAGCTAGGTCGATTCAATTCAAATAATATAGCTAGTAACTTCAACATACTTACAGCTGAAATACACTGCCGTTTTCTTTGTGAACATGGTGAGATGGAGGAAGCCGCATCCACATTACATTTACATTTACATTTTAGTCATTTAGCAGACGCTCTTATCCAGAGCGACTTACAGGAGCAATTAGGGTTAAGTGCCTTGCTCAAGGGCACATTTACGCCATTTAGCAGACGCTCTTAAACAGAGCGACTCACAAATTGGTGCATTCACCCTATAGGCAGTGGGATAACCACTTTACAATTTTGGGGGGGGGGGGGGGGGGGGGGGTAGAAGGATTACTTTATCCTATCCCAGGTATTCCTCAAAGAGGTGGGGTTTCAAATGTCTCCGGAAGGTGGTGAGTGACTCCGCTGTCCTGGCGTCGTGAGGGAGCTTGTTCCACCATTGGGGTGCCAGAGCAGCGAACAGTTTTGACTGGGCTGAGCGGGAACTATGCTTCCGCAGAGGAAGGGGAGCCAGCAGGCCAGAGGTGGATGTAACTTCAAAATACTTACAGCTGAAATACACTGCCGTTTTCTTTGTGAACATGGTGAGATGGAGGAAGCCGCATCCACATGTAAAGTTGTGGGGGAGGGGACAAGTTTCCCAAATAGACACTGGCTTTGGATCAGGTTTAAATTCCCCCCACTAATCATCCTTGTTAGGTTTGGGGGAGGGGAAGCTGATCCTAGATCTGTATCTAGGGGAAACTTCACCCCAGCAAAGAGAGATGGGGGAAGAGGAGGAGAGAGAGCGTTGCTCTCAGGATTGACAGATCACGTACAAAATCTACCAGTAGGAAATTGGTGTCAGAATATAATATCTGACCTTTAGCAGTTCTAATGTCTTTATTTGCTCCATTTCATTAGTCTTGTTGATTGATTGCTGATATCTAGTTTCACAGGTGAGATGGTGTTGATGAAGAGCATCCATCCGTTTTAGTACTGCATTAATAGTAATGCATTCATAGACATATAGTTGATACTGGTGGTCCTACCCATCCCCCACTTCACTCCATTAACCCTACACTTGCTGCTCACATGGTGGTTTGTCTCAATGTATCTGACTTTAGGTCCGTTTTTAAGGTTCAGAAGGTAAAGATTGTGTTAGGCTGTGTCAGGAGCACTAGTGGTAGTGCTTCCGCTCCCAGATCACACATTGCCCTAAATAAGTATATACTGTAGCAAGCTGAACCCAACACCTACCAATTACCACCTTCTGATCTCTTGGTGTAATTGATAAGGTGTTGGCTTGATAGTCGCTGGACCTGGGTTCGAGTCCCGGTTGGAGCTACCCCAAAATTTGGTACATTGGTGTCAGAAGTGGGATAGTGCCTGTGAGGCCATCAAAGAGGCGTGTACACGTGAGAGACTTGCTATAAAGAAGTGTGGGGGCATGCTCTCCCCAAGGAAGGGGGTAATGTAGCGACCTTAATCCAACACCTAGCGACATCATCGAGAGGTTCGGACCTCTTGGGTTAGCGCTTGAAGTGTTGGCTTGACAGTTGATGGACCCAGGTTCAAAACCTGTTTGGGGCTACCCCCTGAATTCACTACAATATACTTGTTTGCCTACGGGCAGGGAGACCCGGGTTTGAGACGAAAGGGGCATTACACCATTGCTGTTTGCTAAAAAACACTACATTGGTGGAAGCAGTGGAATGGTGCCTTGGGAGAGGTGTGCACATTTCATGGGCGGGATCTGTACCCAGGTGTCCCATGGGAAAAACCAGTGTCTTGACCATTAGACCAAGAGGTAATGCCCTCTTGACCTGAGGGTGACACTGATTTTGAAGTTGAAGGCAGGACTACCTCATTACCAGATCATGAGAGAGACTCGTGTTTTCTACACACATGGGATAGTGTAAAAGGAACTTTGCCTAGGAAGCCCATGCTAGAAGTGTTAGGAGGTGGAAGTTAGTGAATTAGTCCAGTAACTGAAAGGTCACTGGTTTGAGTCCTGAGCCAGGCAACAAAACGTGGGATTTGATCTGACCTGGCAGATCTGTGACCAACCCCTTCAGAAAGACAAATTCCCTTTGTTCCCTGTAACATGGACTAATAAAGTTGTACTGTACTGTGCTGTGCTGCACTTTATTGAACAGAACCTGAGAGTCCAGCATGTCAGGGGATGGGGTGGGGGGTGGGGGGTGAGAGCAGCAGTGGGGGATGGGTAGCTAGTCCTTGATTGGCTGTAGACCTGGGAGCCACAACTGCCAAGAGAAATTCTATCTACCCTTTTTATCAGCCAAGCCAACATACTGTTTTACACACCGTTTTTGTGGAATGTTAATGTTGATATTTAAAATCAACACTGAGCTTTTCATGTTATAATCTGTTATTTATCAAATCTGATAGTAAGATATTGAAACCATATACAATATGCACTAGAAATGGTTGTAATGAAAACCTGGGACACTCCTATAGACCTATGGAATGATGGGGGGGGGGGGGGGATTATGTATTTCTGAAAGATATCAAGTAATATAGGATTTGAAGTCAATTCTTGCGTGGGAAACTGCAGTCTGGTTTGTTTGTCTGAGTGAACAGAGCAGTTGGGGGAAGGGAATACACATACAATGTTTCAATCTCCAACTGTCTTGTTTCACAGACTCCTGTGAGAGAGAATATAGTAGACGGTTGCTGTCAAAAAGTGATTGGTGAGTTTTCCTGTGTCCTGTGTTTATGACCTTTTAAGGACATCCTGTCCAGACGTTCTCTTCACTATTTAGGGTGTGCTTATGTAACTTGATGGTGCAGCTGTTTCTTTGAGGTAAAGCACATTGATGGGGAATATATGATCTATTATGCTGTGAGAGAAAGAGCACATATTTACCTGATTTGTTAAATATTAATAGTTAACAATGAATATGCTTAACAATAGTAGAGACATTTCTTAACTACCAATGCTGTGCTTTTGGTAAGGATGGTTCCCTCTAGCTCCCTGCAGCTGGTCTGGGCGTGTAGTCAAGGACATGGGATAGAGATCAACTGGAGGAACAGGTAGACCTGGTAGCTCCCTGCAGCTGGTCTGGGCGTGTAGTCAAGGACATGGGATAGAGATCAACTGGAGGAACAGGTAGACCTGGTAGCTCCCTGCAGCTGGTCTGGGCGTGTAGTCAAGGACACGGGATAGAGATCAACTGGAGGAACAGGTAGACCTGGTAGCTCCCTGCAGCTGGTCTGGGCGTGTAGTCAAGGACATGGGATAGAGATCAACTGGAGGAACAGGTAGACCTGGTAGCTCCCTGCAGCTGGTCTGGGCGTGTAGTCAAGGACATGGGATAGAGATCAACTGGAGGAACAGGTAGACCTGTATTGTTTCAATTTCTCGTTGCTTCCACACAGCCACAAGAAGAAAACATGGTGGCTCCTGATCTGCCAGGGGGGGGGCGTGCTTGGATGAAAAGCAGAGATTGTTTTGGACAATTTTCTGAACTTATGAAGAGCTATACAAATCCTGTTAACTCTGTATTAACTTCTGCCTGCAATTGCATAACTAAGGATATTTTACATATACTCAGAAGCCGTGTCATTTTCTAGTTTAAAGTGTAAAGTTTGTTTAAGAATAAGAGAATATCAGCACTGTGCAACGAACCCTCTACAACATGTTTGAAATAAAAAGTAATGGCCTGGTGATTGATGTGTCGTGTACTGACCTAGTTGAACTTAAAGTTTGAACTGTTTGAAAAATGTGAAACAGTTGGGAATTTTTGTAGTGAACTTATGGAGCTGCTGTGTAGTGAGCTTGTGACCCCTTGTAGAATGAAAAAGTAATTTCTGGGTAGGTCTGCCTTAGTATAAGTAAGTGTTAGACTTGTCCTCTGAACAATACGAGCGACAAGAAACCTCAAGAGAGATGAACCACAGAAAACTCCAGAAAACACGTCTCCTAGACCAATTCTAGGTGTGTTGTGTCCTTCATGTCTTGGACACAATGACAAAACCATCGATGCCATTCTTTATGATGCACCTGATTGTTTTAATGGTGGGATTGATATGAGTAGAGGCCAACCGGACGATTCAACAGTGAAGATTTTCACACACAGCTGTCTCAACAACCTTTTTCAGCCAAAAACCGGGAGTTTTTCTCCTGCGTTTCGCATTAGGGAATGGCTTAAGATAAGACTTGCTCTATGTCAGATCTAAAAGGCCCTGAATGGACCATCCCTGCCTGGGTACGCACTGGAAGAGGAAGTCTGTGGGCCAGATGATTTGAAAGTCATACGAATCTCTTCAGTAGCGTAGAGTCCAGACTCCAAAGTGACAATTTTAGGTTGTTCTGAATTCAATAGCTCAAATGCCACCAAATCTGTTAGTTTGTATGTATTTTCAAACGCTTGCACAGAGGTCAACTATTTTGTGCCTGTCTTTAGCTTCAAGTGGCGAGATTGGTTTAAGGTGCTTGATATGATGAAACAAGTGCAACAGTTTTTCCACCATCGTGAACATTTACGAAGATGGTCCTTTCTGTTCTCAAGACATAACTTGGGCTTATCGGCAAGAAGGTTGATCTATCATGGAAAAGAAAACATGTGAAACCTTGAAGGCCATGGAGAGCCTGGTGGAAGAGGCAACGTCTGAGTCCCTCACAGCTTGAAGACGGGGATTTGGAGACTGATGGGGGTGTCGGGTTACAAAAGGCCCCTGAAAAGGAGAAAAATGCTGATTCTGCTTTTCTTCTAAGAAAAACATTATTATAATAATCAAACATTTAAACATGTATTGTTTAGTAAGGTGTAGTATTGTGTAATAATACAGTTTATGATCCATATAAAGGTTTAGTAGTAAACATTAGTGTCATAGTTTAATATTCCAATTTGTTTAGTGAACTTTAATCACTTGTATATAAATGCTTCCATTTCTGTAGCAACATTTTAGAAGAAAATAAAAGGTTTGAAAGAAAATGGTATTTACCTTCAATGAATTACAGCTCTCTCTCTCTTTCTTTCTCTCTCTCTCTCTCTCTCTCTCTCTCTCTCTCTCTCTCTCTCTCTCTCTCTCTCTCTCTCTCTCTCTCTCTCTCTCTCTCTCTCTCTCTCTCTCTCTCTCTCTTCTCTCTTTCTCTCTCTCTCTCTCTCTCTACACAAGAGCCACTGGTTCTTTGGGTTGTGTGTGTGTGTGTGAGCGTGTGTGGTGTTTCTTTAAAACAACTGTTTTGTAAACCTGTTAACCCTTTTAGAAAGAGTTCTCAGCTATCCATATTTTAATGGTCAACAGTTTGCTCATCTAGGGGGTCCCTTACACACAAGGGAACTGTATGTACACATGGGGTCCCCCAAGTGTCTTTGAAACTACTTTTTAAAAACTGTTTATCCTTTAACCTTTTAAAAATAGCTCTCGGGGGGGGGGGGGGGGGGGGCGTCCGGGAATGTCCGGGAGGCGTCCGAGGATGGAATGTCCAGTGGATGTCTCAGTCAATTAAAAACAAAAAAGGTAATTTTATTCTTAAAGATGTCCCGTTTTACTGCTGACCTAAACAGATCCATTTGACCCCATAAAAGAGCGTCCGTGGGATGTCTCAGTCAAAAAGACCCAGAGGACCAGAAGGCCTGAAGACATACATCTTAAAGAGACTCCTTGAATCATTTAATCCTCATGGAGCATTTTGAAGGTGAGTTGAATTTTCAATATGATGAAGGCTTTTATATCTAACTATGCATATATATATATATAATTTATGTTGTATATTATAAATGAATGTTTTTAATAATGTATTGTATAAAATGATATAGTATATAATGAATGAGATGTTGTGTTATTGATTTTTTTAAATGAGAATGGACTCTACCTACATATGTATATATCCTACTGTTTATACCAAACAAATGTCAATTTTATGTGACATGTCTCAAGGTGTCTCAGAACCCATGAAAATGCATGCCAAACCAAGTCTCTACTCAAGAGTGGACCACTGGCTCCACCTAGTGGATGTACAGCTACATCACAGTTATAGAAAAATTACTAGTCAATTGATTATGTGTGTGTGTGTGTGTGTGTGTGTGTGTGTGTGTGTGTGTGTGTTTGTGTGTGTGTGTGTGTGTGTGTGGACTGTATCTAGAACGTTAGTATACTATTCTATATCTCTCAATGTATAACAAGGTTTTTTTCAAATATTTAACAGTGTTTTAATATTTGTTTTTTGCAGACATTTTAAGACTGAATGACATACAATTTTCAGGTAATTAATATTATTACTATATTGTATTTTATGTAAAATATCTGTATTTTTAAGTAAAAAATGTATATTGTAATATAATGTAAATTCTACAGGTTACCCTACATTTATGCAGGAGGTACCCAAAGTCATTGATGTGGATCAAGAAGCAACACCACAAACAGAAGTGATTGTTATAGAGGATAACGAGTTTGAGGAACAACAGACAGAAGCTGTATCTTTACTCAGTCACTCGCCATCAAGATATTTTAGACGTGAGTCAACATTTAAATGGGTAATAATCTTTATATAATAAGCAATAAACAAAAGGTGTACTATGTTTTAAAAACCTAATCTTGTGTTTACAGCTGACACTCCATGTAGAAGCGTGTACAGCGTTCAACCCAGGCATTATGGACTCCTCCGTTGAATGACTGCTTGAATGATTGTGAAAACGACGTTCTCCTCTCTTTCTGTACAGCAGGCTTTGACATAGACGAAACTCAAACCAACCCAAGAACAGAGGGATTGTCATACCTAGACACGCCTCCAAACCCCCCCGAGGCGTTCAGTATATAATAGGGCACCGACACTATTTCAAAGTCCAGCACGGCTCCACAGACACATAGTTCAAGTTGACAGAATGGCTTCACCTTTGACCGAGGAGAACGATTGGTCTGAAAAGGACTGGATTGAAGAACATGCTCTTTATGGATATGGCCTGTTTTATTATAGATATAACTTTTAATGACTATGTTAAAAACAATATTATGATTATTATTTTTGTAAAAAGACATACTCAGACAATGGACAACGGGAAGAAATCACGCCTTCCATGACTCCACAGAAAAACAGTTTTAGTCAACAAACAGACAGCTATTTCCCTGTAACCCAAGTCCGAACAGTGAGAAACAGAAACAGTGAGTTAGGATATATTGATATGTGAACACATCATAAATTAACTGTTTAAAAAAGCATTATATATTTTTTGTTATTATTTAAATAATTAAATATTTGTTTTTATGTAGTCTTATAATTTATTTATTATTATTATTATTTTTATACACTATTTCTTATATTTTTTATTTTATTGTTTTTTGGGGCTCCTCCAAGGCCTATACAGGCATAGCAGACCCAATACAACAAGAGGAAGAGGAGGAAGAGGAGGAAGAGGAGGAAGAGGAGGAAGAGGAGGAAGAGGAGGATGATGATGATGATGGTGTACTGATTACTGCATCTAAACAGGTCAATACATTCAATGATGATAGTGTCAATGATGTTAATGTTGAGGATGATGTGTTGAGCTATGATGAGGATGATGTGTTGATGTATGATGAGGATGATGTGTTGAGCTATGATGAGGATGATGTGTTGAGGTATGATGAGGATGATGTGTTGAGCTATGATGAGGATGATGTGTTGATGTATGATCAGGATGATGTGTTGAGGTATGATGAGGATGATGTGTTGAGGTATGATGAGGATGATGTGTTGAGCTATGATGAGGATGATGTGTTGAGCTATGATGAGGATGATGTGTTGAGGTATGATGAGGATGATGTGTTGAGCTATGATGAGGATGATGTGTTGACGCATGATGCGGCTAATCAGCTTGATACAATACATTCTGAGGTAGAGCCTATACTGATTGAGGACAGCGTCAGTGGGGACGAGGATCAGGATATAGATCTTCAAGATAGGTTTCTCACAGTCTTTTACAGGGCTCTGAAAGCCAGAAAGGTCCAGTTACACAAACGTATGGTTGCTTTGCTAAAACGTCGGTACATCCAAGACAAAGCCATCTGTAAGAAAAACACGTCAAATTTGATAAGCAGCAATCTGAATAACAAACGCCCAAACAAACGATATATAGCCGTATGTAACATGGATACTTCTAGAATACCCCTAGAACTAAGCTCATTAATCAAACAAATGAAGGATCTAGGACCAACCCCTACACAACAACACACACCTCCTTTCACTCATACAAATGAGGACACATTATCACAGGTACTCCCAGAACTTAGCTCCTTAATTAAACAAATTAACGAGCGAACCCCACCCTTAAATTAGACAACCCCCAACCTCACGTATATGGTATCCTACACTGCCCTATCTGTAAAGGGCCTTTGAAAAGCAGAGACCCAGAAGTGGCTCAAGAATTGGAACATGAGTGCTACCTTCAACCATCAGATGAAGATGAACATTCAGAGAAATGTGTGTTTATGACTTTGAGAGTAATCAACAATCAGGGGTTAACCTGCCTATTTCTGTATCTACCAGGACTTTCAAGGGTGAAAAGTGGTCGGCAGAGGACCCCAATGGTGCACTACTCTTTCTGAAACGTTTCTGAAAACCCCAGTACAAAAGCCTTGTGATCATTCAGATCAACAAAGAGCCCTGACCGGTGTATGGTGTATGGTCGCAGTTGTAAATGAGAACTTGTTCTCAACTGGCTTACCTGGTTAAATAAAGGTGAAATAAAAAAATAAAATGGGTCACCGTTGAATTCTCTAAGGCTATAGAGAAGGGGTATCGTGTGGCCAAAGTCTTTGAAGTGTGGAACTTTCCCAGGAAATCAGACACTCTTTTTTAAGAGTACATCAAGACCTTCTTGAGAGGCAAGCAAATGGCTTCAGGGTTTCCTGCATCAGTCACTGATCAAGAGAGCAAAGACAGATACATTCAGGACTATCATGAAAAAGAGGGCATACATTTACATTTTACATTTACGTCATTTTAGAAGACGCTCTTATCCAGAGCGACGTACAGTTAGTGAGTGCATACATTATATATATTTTTTTATACCCCCCGTGGGGTACTCGGGAGGCATACGTCTTGACCCTGACAGAATAGAGGTCAACAAAGCCAAAATAAAGGTGTGCAAGCTTTTCTTGAACAGTTTGGGGGCATATTTGCCCAGAGAAGCAATATGTTAACAACATCTATCATTAAAGATCCCGAAGAATTTATGGGATTGGTTTTTTCAGACCAATCTGACATTTCAAATTGTTTTGTTCTTGAATCAAGACATAGCTCTGGTTTAATAGAGACGTAACAGGAAGTGGGTTCTACCCCCGAGTAATGGAAACGTGTTTCTAGCAGCTTTTACCACGGCCTATGGGCGACTTGAACTACACACCCTCATGGAGCAGCTGCAGAGTGGGGTTCTTTACCATGACACAGACTCTGGGGTCTATGGAAGCAAACCTGGTGATTGGAACCCCCCTCTTAGCAACTATCTGGGTGGTTTAACGAGTGAACTCGAAGATGGTGACCATATCATAGAGTGGTCATCCTGTGGACCCAAACGCTTTTAGGACTAAACACAATCACGTAGTGTTGAAAGCCAAAGGCGTGACACAAAACTATGAAAATTCCCTGCGTGTAAACTTGGAATCAATCACACGCTTAGTTGAGGGTTTTATAAACGACGGAAATAGTGTTTTAGAAATGTTGAAACTCCTACAAAAAGATTGTTAGGGATTAAAAGGGGTTCCATCTACGTAATACCCCACTTACTAAAAGATTCCGGGTCGTCTGTGACAAGAGATGACTTTTACCTGACGGGACCACTTTACCCTTTGGTTACTGACTTTATGTTACAATCCTTGTGTGTCTTAACACTGAAGATACAATGGATGCTGTAGAAGGTTTTGATCCTAGGTTGCAACTACCATTTTCAGCCTTAATCGCAGGACCATCCAATAGCGGTAAAACTTGTTTTGTAAAAAGGATTTTAGAGAATTCTGAACATGTATTATCTCAGAAACCTGACAATATTGTGTGGTGTTATTCATGTTATCAACTTTTGTATGATGAGTTGTTGAAGAAAATAAAAATCTAATTTGTTGAAGGAATACCAGCATCCCTGTCTGATGATGAATTCTTACCTCCTGCTGGTTTTGGATGATATGGTTTTTGCCGGTAGTGAACATCCTGAAATAGCTCAAGCTTTTACTCAATACACTCATCATCAAAACTTGTCAGTGTGTTACTTCATACAAAATGTGTTTCACCAAGGTAAAAATAGCCGTACCATTAGCTTGAACGCCAATTACTTGGTTTTGTTCAAAAACCCTAGAGACAAACTACAAATAAACATTCTAGCATGGGCGGCCTGTTCAATAGGGCGATATGGGCGACGCACTGCCAAACGGGAAAAGGAAGGGATTTTTTTTCTAATCAATTATATCACGGCAACAGCAGTTGTCAGTGTTCACGTCTGATCTGCCAGCCACTAAATGTCAAATCAGGCTAAAGTCGTGCTTCAAATGGCCCCGCCCGTTTTTTGGGCGATTTCAGTCAGGTTGAAAATCGCCCAGAAGTCTCTCATAGCCTGTCATGTAAAATCTATTTTTTTCACATTTCAAAGCTTTCAATACATTCTCTATGGGTGTCTGTGGGCATGCACTTACGCGCTTTCGTCATACGTGACGTAACGTTGAACGTAACTAAGACAATGGCGGCTAGCAGCGTCTATGTTGCGACCTGCAGTGTGGCGTTATTTTATGTTTTTAATTTGTAGACTTAGTTTACAAACATTCTGCAAACATTCTGCTTTGGACTGATCTTCGGTTTTGGACTGATCTTGTTGATCGTGTACATACCCGCTACGAACGGACTAAATAATGAAAACGCTGCTGGCAGCGGAATCCCAATACAGCTGGGAGACTTGGCTGGATGACAGAGTCCCGGACAGAGAGGTGGAGCCGGCCACCTTCACCCTGGTCAGAGCGGACCGCGATCCTGGTAAGAGAGCGACTCTGTACCCCGACATTGAACTGCTTTCTGTGTCATTGAACCTTACTATTGTTGATAAAACAAGTTTACTGGAGAACGGAGACCAAGTAGAGACTTTTGGACAAGGTGGATAATTGTATAATATAAGGCAGTTTATTCAGAGGTAAAGATATCTGGAATCGCGTGCACGGACCCGTTCGTCAAACTCGTAGGGAGTTTATCAGAAGAGCCCCTAAACATTGTGTGCTGACATTTTATACAATAAAATGAAGTAGGTTGAATCTAGTAGTTCTGATCTTCTGATTGGTCCTGATGAGTTGGGCGAGGTCACCTCCAGGCTGCATTGGCTCTGAGTCGGGTTCTCTGTCTTCAGATGTTCAGCCTAAGAGAAGAGGATTTGTGTGTGTGTGTGTGTGTTTGTTATCAGTGTGTGTGTGTGTGTGTGTGTGTGTGTTTGTTATCAGTGATGATGTGTGTGTGTGTGTGTGTGTGTGTTTATCAGTGATGATGTGTGTGTGTGTGTGTGTGTGTGTGTGTGTGGGTGTGTGTGTGTGTGTGTGGGTGTGTGTGTGTGTGTCCTCAGGGCAAGAACTCGTGAGTTGGAAGAACTGAGAGACCTATGGCGTGGGTGTTATCCTTAGCCACCTGCTGACAAGGCTGACAAGATAGGACTCTTGTTCATTGTATTGAATACAAAGGCCCAACACAAAATGGGTCATGCACAAGATTTTAGTCAGACCAAGCTATAACATTATATATTTACTACGACAGTACATTCAACCAAAAGCTAATATAACAAAGGCATCAGAGATTATTTATAATCTGTCACAGAAACTGGAATCCATCTCCCCAGATCAGTCAATAAATGCTTCTGGTATTGACTTATATGCTGCCCCTGTCTTCATGTTGTTGCTGGACATATCTTTTTTAAAATGTGTGTAGGTCACCTAAATCATCAGAAAAATTGCCCCTCCTGAGAATTTTTTCAGGAGCCGCCACTGCATTCTAGCCGGAAATCCTACTTTATTGAAAGCAATGAGGACGCCACCAAAGCTCTGTTTTCTTATTTAATCGTGGATTTAAAATCGGTTGAACACAGAGTGTGATGGCCAAAAAATGTACTTAGTACCTAAACAAGATTTGGACAGACATTGTTATGGAAACAGGTATCCTGTATGTGTATTTGTTTTCCCTCTCCTTCAGCCCTAATCACAGGTGTCCCTTGTTTTCCTGATTGGTGGTCGTTGGGGTGTCCCACCTGTCCGACATCCGTTCGTCTGCTGATTGCTGAGGTGAACCAATCAGTGGACGTTCCTCAGTATTGCCCCGCCTGTTTCTGGTTTTTACATTACCATATCAAATCCCCTGGTTTTAAAAGCCAGTCAGATGTGTTTCCTGACAGAGACTCTCTTTCTCTGTGAGTATGGCAACTGTGGTGTCTTGGTTTTTGTGTACTCACTCGTGTGCTCTCTAGTCCATATTGGACCCATGTTGTTTGCTGTCTAGTCCATATTGGACCTATGTTGTTTGTTGTCTAGTCCATATTGGACCTATGTTGTTTGTTTGGTTTAGCAAGTGGCCCTTGGGCATACATTACCCGTAGGACAACCTTGTCTAAACACACTAGTTAGACCTGAGCGGACCACCCACCGTATTTTAATATGGTTAGCAGTAGCTTAGCGGTTCTTGAGGCAGGCAAGATCAGTTTAGGATTTGTTGACTTTATTGTTTCATTCCTTGGGTCCAGCTCAGCCCCTTTTCCCCAAACCGTTTACCGTGTGTTTTATAATAAACATTGTGTTTGACCGTAACATTTGTTTTGTCGGTGTATTTTGTTCTCACTGTTCCTTGTCAATATTCTAATTCCTGTGAGTTATGTTATGGGACTCTTGTCCATCCCCCCTAGACTTTTAAAGCCACGGGGTTCGTAACACTCAGGCAGAAACCGGAATGTTCTATTCTGGCCAGGCCCATCTTTTCAAAGAAAACACCATTTAATTCTATCTCTATTTGAACGAATTAGGTAGTTTTGTTGTGATCAACCAGGAAATCAACCAGGAAATCCAATTCGCCACAGTCAGGCAGAAAAGTCTGAATGTTCTATCATAAAGTGAGTACAATTAGTTTCCCTGGCTGATATTGCTTCTACATAGAAATACTATAAGAGTCAATGAATAGATGACATTCACTGCTATAAACCTGCCTCCAATACAATCGGCTAGTTTACACAGACCCACCGCGGACCTTCGCGTGTAAAGGCGTTTTATGGTCTGTTTTGTCAACGAGCCCAGATGATCCCAATAATGTAGGTTGCCTAGTAACCGATGCCCTCCTCTGGTATGTTCTATTGTGAACTGTCTGGGACTCCTTGTTGTTTCTCTGTTTACTACTCAAACATATTTCACTGATTCAGTCTAAAACGAAATTAACTGCAAATATATTAGCGTAACTGGACTACACAGAACATGGCGGACCCACTGTAAAATGAGAGGCTTTTTATGGTATTAAAACGTGTCCCAGTCCAACATGCCTAGCTCTGCCCACTGGGGCCTGGTTGACGGAGCGCTCTCTGAAAGAAGTCCTTGTATCGTCCTATTCCACCGGATAGAGTTGTCTCATCACACCGGCAGTAGCAGTTCTGTCTCCTCATATTGATCCGGCATCAAGTAGCGTGTCCCCTTCACTGGATTAGGACGCGCTGTTTGAGAGCGTTGCTCTGAAAGTGCTGCTGCTGCTGTCGGTGCTCTCCCCCGACATGCCCGCTCCAAATAGGCCATTTATCTTTTAATGCAGTCATCTCGCTTTTCATTTCAAGCGTCTTTTTTATCCTTCGCTTGTTTGTAACAATTGCAAAGACATTGGCAACGTTGTATTTGTAGTCCCACTTCGTTGTGAAGTTATCGGCGGTCACAGAGAGACAGATAAAACATGTTGATTTTATGTTTAGTGGAGGTCTTCTGTGCATGAAGAGACGCAGTAGTGAAACAACGCATCTAACGACGCACTTGGCTGTTCTACGAGTGGTCTGAGGCAGTCGGTAAATAATGAGCGTTTTCAAGTGCACTTCAACTTTAGTAACGATGGTTTTTGGGGAAACAGCTCGGAGATTTAACGATGCTCCTACAAAGGTTCTACTGATAAACTTAGCCTTAAGATGCTTTTTGGGAAACCGGGCCCAGATGGTCTCCGTAGGAAATGTTGTGAAAATATTGGGCTTAGGCTACATGCCCTGTTATTTAGACTTAACACCGATTTGTAGGTGATCAGTCCTGCTACTGATAGCCAATGGGAACTGATCTGAACAGGTTTAGGCTGGTCATCTAGGATATGTAGGCCATATCTGAAGTACAGTACCAGTCAAAAATTTGGACACACCTACTCATTCCAGGGTTTTTCTTTCTTTATTTTTTTACATTACATTTTTACATAGGGTCCAGAGTTTTACTGGTTAGGTTAACAGATAAGGAAAAACTCTGGGCCCCAGGAGGTAAAATTGCCCCCCTACTCTGGGACCTATGGTGCCACCAGTCTGGTGCAGTTGTCAGTTACCATCAGGTATGTGGATGATCAGGGCGTTATTCAGGAATGTTTCTTGGGCTACTTTGATGTGTCAAGTGGGCGAGATGCGAACTCTGTGTTTAACTTCACGGAGAAACTTGTTGTTCAAACCTATGAGTGCGCAGCTGTAATGGAATGTATCTGCTATGTGTATTTCCAGCTAAGTCCCCTCCTGTTCCCTGATTAAGAGGTGATGACCACTCCACTCTACTACCATTGTCAACTCTGTCCTGACATGAAAAGAAGCCACGTCTCATGTCCCCCGCTCATCCACTGGCACATTGGAATGTTTCCTCTCCAAGCACTGTGAGTACCCCTATCAATTTTCTCTCGTTACTGTATGTAGAGTCAATCACATACAGAAACACAATGGCATTATTACACATCAATGATTTTACTCCTTGTTTGGACTATCTCCTTCTTAGCTCTTTGGTCTCTAACTGTGTAGTGTGTTCTGTTGTTGTTTTTTGTCTTCCCAGTCAATTCCTGTCCTGCACTGAAGTCAAGCCTCTGAACACCTCAACACATGCCTCGTACCCTCATTCAATCACTGCTGTGATCCCTTCCCAACACTGTGGAAGTAGCCCTCTCATTCAATCACTAATGTGATCCCTTCCCAACACTGTGGAAGTAGCCCTCTCATTCAATCACTGCTGTGATCCCTTCCCAACACTGTGGAAGTATCCCTCTCATTCCCATTCCCCATAATATTGTACTATAAATGTCTTTATTAAATGCTTTAGGTTAAAATAATTACTCTTTGACGATTTTTGAAACACACTTCGACATCTCTGTGCGTTCCGCGCCTATACCATGGGTCTCCCATCCTCCTTGATTTTTCAAGTCACCAGCCTCCACTGCTTTGTTACCAGTACAGTAGAGGAAAGACTCTTCTTCTTGGATAGACAGTAGATAGAATACCTGTGTTACCAGTACAGTAGAGGAAAGACCCTTCTTCTTGGATAGACAGTAGTATGAATACCTGTGTTACCAGTACAGTAGAGGAAAGACTCTTCTTCTTGGATAGACAGTAGTATGAATACCTGTGTTACCAGTAGAGGAAAGACCCTTCTTCTTGGATAGACAGTAGTATGAATACCTGTGTTACCAGTACAGTAGAGGAAAGACCCTTCTTCTTGGATAGACAGTAGTATGAATACCTGTGTTACCAGTACAGTAGAGGAAAGACTCTTCTTCTTGGATAGACAGTAGATAGAATACCTGTGTTACCAGTAGAGGAAAGACCCTTCTTCTTGGATAGACAGTAGTATGAATACCTGTGTTACCAGTACAGTAGAGGAAAGACTCTTCTTCTTGGATAGACAGTAGATAGAATACCTGTGTTACCAGTAGAGGAAAGACCCTTCTTCTTGGATAGACAGTAGTATGAATACCTGTGTTACCAGTAGAGGAAAGACCCTTCTTCTTGGATAGACAGTAGTATGAATACCTGTGTTACCAGTAGAGGAAATACTCTTCTTCTTGGATAGACAGTAGTATGAATACCTGTGTTACCAGTACAGTAGAGGAAAGACTCTTCTTCTTGGATAGACAGTAGTATGAATACCTGTGTTACCAGTACAGTAGAGGAAAGACTCTTCTTCTTGGATAGACAGTAGTATGAATACCTGTGTTACCAGTACAGTAGAGGAAAGACCCTTCTTCTTGGATAGACAGTAGTATGAATACCTGTGTTACCAGTACAGTAGAGGAAAGACTCTTCTTCTTGGATAGACAGTAGTATGAATACCTGTGTTACCAGTACAGTAGAGGAAAGACTCTTCTTCTTGGATAGACAGTAGTATGAATACCTGTGTTACCAGTACAGTAGAGGAAAGACTCTTCTTCTTGGATAGACAGTAGTATGAATACCTGTGTTACCAGTACAGTAGAGGAAAGACTCTTCTTCTTGGATAGACAGTAGTATGAATACCTGTGTTACCAGTACAGTAGAGGAAAGACTCTTCTTCTTGGATAGAAAGTAGTATGAATACCTGTGTTACCAGTACAGTAGAGGAAAGACTCTTCTTCTTGGATAGAAAGTAGTATGAATACCTGTGTTCCCAGTACAGTAGAGGAAAGACTCTTCTTCTTGGATAGACAGTAGTATGAATACCTGTGTTACCAGTATAGTAGAGGAAAGACCCTTCTTCTTGGATAGACAGTAGTATGAATACCTGTGTTACCAGTACAGTAGAGGAAAGACTCTTCTTCTTGGATAGACAGTAGTATGAATACCTGTGTTACCAGTACAGTAGAGGAAAGACCCTTCTTCTTGGATAGACAGTAGTATGAATACCTGTGTTACCAGTACAGTAGAGGAAAGACTCTTCTTCTTGGATAGACAGTAGTATGAATACCTGTGTTACCAGTACAGTAGAGGAAAGACCCTTCTTCTTGACACGCCCCAGCAGCAGTGGATGCAGCAAGGTTGATCTGCTCCTGTTTGGGAGACATCCAACAGAAACCAACCACCTCACACTCCAGCCACTACATTTGGTCTTGATGCATTGTGGGAGGTCAGCAGGTACTTTGTCCACCTTCTAAGTTCCACTGATTTTGGTGGCCAGAAGGGTGACATAAGCACCTGCTGCCAACTATATGAAGCAGAAACATGAAACAATCAATGATCACATATCTCCAAGTAGTGTTTTCCATATCTTGGATGTGTAACTACAGGATGTGTAACTACAGGATGTGTAACTACAAGATGTGTAACTACAGGATGTGTAACAACAGGATGTGTAACAACAGGATGTGTAACTATAGGATGTGTAATTACAGGATGTGTAACTACAGGATGTGTAGCTACAGGATGTGTAACTGCAGGATGTGTAACTACAGGATGTGTAGCTACAGGATGTGTAACTACAGGATGTGTAACTACAGGATGTGTAACTATAGGATGTGTAGCTACAGGATGTGTAACTACAGGATGTGTAACTACAGGATGTGTAACTACAGGATGTGTAGCTACAGGATGTAACTACAGGATGTGTAACTACAGGATGTGTAACTACAGGATGTGTAACTACAGGATGTGTAACTACAGGATGTGTAGCTACAGGATGTGTAGCTACAGGATGTGTAGCTACAGGATGTGTAACTACAGGATGTGTAACTACAGTATTTAAAATGAAGTAATGTGTCAAATGGATGAATCTCCACACCTGCACCATGTCTCACACATGCTGGAAATTGTCCTGGACTCATTCCTTCACTGCTTTGTGGGAGAAGGCTGCCTTCAGCTGAGTCAGTGTCCTTCTTGAGGCTTCACTGTTGTCTGAAAAGAGACAATCCATTATGTCCTTAAGGTTGTCTGTTAACCTCTTAAGGCCCAAGCTGTTTTTTTACATGCATTTTTTATTTCTCTTTGCTATTTGGGCTTATTGGAACCTAATTAGAATAAAAACTAAGTATCATCTTTTGATATGATGTACTTTTAGAGAAAAATGATGTCCACATATGTGGATTCATGGTCCGAATTGCATTAGGCTAACATTTTCAACACAACTAATTTAAGTATATATGTATGTATTTAGTGATTTAATTGTTATTTATTTCATTGGGACCATGTACAGCTTTTTAGCTGCATCAGAGCTAGCTTTTTTCCCATTTTACGTGTGTGCATGTTTACAAGCATATTAGCTGTTTCGAGGAGCCTCAGTCCATAAGTACACTTACGTGTACTTCATGTTTAGCGACCTACAAAGTTGCTAGTTTTACACTTTATTTTTCAAATTTGCATGTCATGACAAATATACAAGGCTTTTATAAATATCTAAATCAGAATAAGCCATGAAATATGACAGAACTTCTACACAATTGTGGACATAAGAGCTAAAAAGTGCTGTCCACGTATGTGACCACTAAGCCCTAGGAGGTTAATAATACATTTGAGGTTTCACACAGAACAATGTCAATTTGGATGGATTATTTAGATACAAGGCTCCAATTGTCGTTTATTCTGCACAGATTGGCAGAGTCAATACAATTTCCTTATATTCATAGTTTCCTACGTCGTAACGTATGAGTGGGTGTGAATACTTGTTTCAATACCTTTTGGTTATTAACAAATGTACATTGTTGAATTTCTATGTAATCACCTGGAGGAGTTGAATCTCTTTGTGGAATTCCTGTGGCGCTTCAATAAGACCTTCCAGTCTTGCAGCGGCTGTTGCTCCAGTGTTGTGTAATCTTTTACAGTGGATCATCCGCTCAACACAAGGCCCCATCCACAACCAGAACATACAGGTGGAGAGGCTCCATTATCTTCTCTGCAGATCCTCTCAAGCTCTGTCAGGTTGGATGGGGAGCGTCGCTGCACAGCTATTTTCAGGTCTCTCCTGAGATGTTCCATCGGGTTCAAGTCCGGTCTCTGGCTGGGCCACTCAAGGATATTCAGAGACTTGTCCGGAAGCCACTCCTGTGTTGTCTTTGCTGTGTGCTTAGGGTCATTGTCCTGTTTGAAGGTGAACCTTCACCCCAGTCTGAGGTCCTGACTGCTCTGGAGCAAGTTTTCATCATGGATCTCTCTGTACTTTGCTCTGTTCATCGTTCCCTTGATCCTGACTCCCAGTCCCTGCCGCTGAAAAACATCCCCACAGCATGATGCTGCCACCACCATGCTTCACCGTAGGGATGGTGCCAGGTTTCCTCCAGACCTGACGCTTGGCTTTCAGGCCAAAGAGTTCAATCTTGGTTTCATCAGAGCAGATAATCTTGTTTCTCATGGTCTGAGAGTCCTTTAGGTGCCTTTTGGCAAACTCCAAGTGGGTGTCATGTGCCTTTTACTGAGGAGTGGCTTCTGTCTGGCCATTCTACCATAAAGGCCTGATTGGTGGAGTGCTGCAGAGATGGTTGTCCTTCTGGAAGGTTCTTCCATCTCCACAGAGGAACTCTGGAGCTCTATCAGAGTGACAATCGGGTTCTTGGTCACCTCCCTGACCAAGGCCCTTCTCCCCCGATTGCTCAGTTTGGCCGGGCGGCCAGCTCTAGGAAGAGTCTTGGTGGTTCCAAACTTCTTCCATTTAAGAATGATGAAGGCCACTGTGTTCTTGGGGACCTTCAGTGCTGCAGAAATGTTTTGGTACCCTTCCCCAGATCTGTGCCTCGACACAATCCTGTCTCGGAGCTCAACAGACAATTCCTTCGACCTCATGGCTTGGTTTTTGCTCTGACATGCACTGTCAACTGTGGGACCTTATATAGACAGGTGTGTGTGTGTGCCTTTCCAAATCATGTCCAATCAATTGAATTGACCACAGGTGGACTCCAATCAAGTTGTAAAGACATCTCAAGGATGATCAATGGAAACAGGATGCACCTGAGCTAAATTCCGAGTCTCATAGCAAAGGGTCTGAATACTTATGTAAATAAGGCATTTAATTTTTATTTTTTATTTTTTATACATTTGCAAACATTTCTAAACCTGTTTTTTCGCTTCATGATTATGGGGTATTGTGTGTGTATATTGAGTATTTTTTTATTTAATTCATTTTAGAATAAGGCTGTAACTTAACTATGTGGAAAAAGGGGTCTGAATACTTTCCGACTGCACTGTATATGGGAAATGCCATTTGGAAGATATATTGTTGTTTTTACTGAACTATCCCAATCATAAATAGAATGTTACTGTCACGGATCCCCCCGGTACCGCTGCTCATTCCGTTCACCAGCTCCGGAGGTCTACGTCCCCGGCTTTCTAGGCGCCACTGACATGGATCATTACCACCAACCCCGGACTGTCTTGTCTCATTACCACACCTGGTTCCCATTCCCCCTGATTAGTATGTGTATATATGGGCCCTCTGTTCCCCATTCCCCCTGATTAGTATGTGTATATATGGGTCCTCTGTTCCCCATTCCCCCTGATTAGTATGTGTATATATGGGCCCTCTGTTCCCCATTGTCCTTGTCCATTATTGTCCCATGTCCGTTGGTCTCCTGAGTACATTGTATTACACTTTACATACTGAGTATTGTGCATTCTCGTCCTGTGTAGAGGTTACACCTCCCTCTGTGTTTGGGTTACATCCCTTTTGTATATATATAAATGTGTTTGTGTTGGGTGGAGTAAATAAAACCCCTAATACCCGCAAAGCACCAGTCTCAATGTCAACAGTGAAGAGGCGACTCCGGGATGCTGACCTAGGCAGAGTTACAAAGGAAAAAGTCCAGTGTCTGTGTTCTTTTTGCCCATCTTAATCTGTTTTCTTTTTATTGGCCAGTCTGAGATATGGCTTTTTCTTTGCAACTCTGCGTAGAAGGTCAGCATCCCGGAGTCGCCTTTTCACTGTTGACGTTGAGACTGGTGTTTTGCGGGTACTATTTAATGAAGCTGCCAGTTGAGGACCTGTGAGGCGTCTGTTTCTCAAACTAGACACTCTAATGTATTTTGTCCTCTTGCTCAGTTGTGCACTGTGGCGTCTCACTCCTCTTTCTATTCTGGTTAGAGCCAGTTTGGGCTGTTCTGTGAAGGGAGTAGTACACAGCGTTGTACGAGATCTTCAGTTTCTTGGCAATTTCTCGCATGGAATAGCCTTCATTTCTCAGAACAAGAATAGACTGATGAGTTTCAGAAGAAAGTTATTTGTTTCTGGCCATTTTGAGCCTGTAATCGAACCCACAATTGCTGATGCTCCAGACACTCGACTAGTGTCAAGAAGGCCAGTTTTATTGCTTCTTTAATCAGCACAACAGTTTTCAGCTGTGCTAACATACTTGCAAAATGGTTTTCTAATGATCAATTAGCCTTTTAAAATGATAAACTTGGATTAGCAAACACAACGTGCCATTAGAACACAGGATTGATGGTTGCTGATAATGGGCCTCTGTACGCCTATGTAGATATTCCATTAAAAATCAGCCATTTCCAGCTACAATAGCCATTTACAACATGAACAACGTCTACACTGTATTTCTGATCAATTTGATGTGATTTTAATGGACAGAAAAATTGCTTTTCTTTCGAAAACAAGGATATTTCTAAGTGAACCCAAACTTTTGAACGTTAGTGTATATATAATGTGTAAAACTAGCAGTGTAAATGTTAAAACAATAAAGGTTATAGAATAAGAGTTAACTGAAAAGAATAAGTAATTAAGTTAATAATGGAACAAATGTAGTGAATGTGTCTGTTTGTAAATTAAATCTAGGCTATACAATTATTGTAATATGTAAAATAAACATATTGTCACGTTCGTTGAAGGACGGGACGGACCAAGGCGCAGCATGCATGTACATGTTTATTATAACGAATAAACAACAAACAAAACGTGAAGTCCAAAGTAGACACAAACAACATACCTTAACTGGAACAAGATCCCGCAACCCACTAGTGCCAATAGGCTGCCTAAGTATGGTCCCCAATCAGAGACAATGAGCTACAGCTGCCTCTGATTGGGAACTACCCCGGCCAACATAGATCTGCACATACTAGATCTAAAACATAGAACTAACACAACAAGGAATACACACACCCTGACTCAACATATAAGCATCCCCTGAGTCAGGGCGTGACAGTACTGTATAGACTCCGGAGTGGAGCCGCTGACCGGAGCTGGACTGGACCCCAGTGGAGCGGATTGCTCTGGCTCCGGAGTGGAGCAGCTGACTGGTGCCAGACCAGGCACCGGTGGAACAGGCACGGGCCGTGCCGGACTGGACACATGCACCACAGGCTTGATGCGAGGAGCAGGAACGGGCCGGGCCAGGCAGGCGACACGCACCACTGGCTTAGTGCGAGGAGCAGGCAAAGGCCGGGCCGGACTGGCGACGCGCACCACTGACTTGGTGCGAGGGGCAGGAACAGGCCGGACCGGGCTGGCGACGAGCACCACTGGCTTGGTGCGAGGGGCAGGAACAGGCTGGACTGGGCTGGCGACGCGCACCACTGGCTTGGTGCGAGGAGCAGGAACAGGCCGGGCCGGACTGGCAACGCGCACCACTGGCTTGGTGCGAGGGGCAGGAACAGGCTGGGCCGGGCTGGCGACGCGCACCACTGGCTTGGTGCGAGGGGCAGGAACAGGCCGGACCGGGCTGGCGACGCGCACCACTGGCTTGGTGCGAGGAGCAGGAACAGGCCGGGCCGGACTGGCGACGCGCACCACAGGCTTGGTGCGAGGGACAGGAACAGGCCGGACCAGGCTGGCGACGCACACCACTGGCTTGGTGCGAGGGACAGGAACAGGTCGGGCCGGGCTGCGAAGGCAGACTGGAGGTCTGGAGCGGAGAGCTGGCACAACCCGTCCTGGCTGGCTGCCCACTTTCGCACTTTTTTACACATATTTTTTGAAAACATTTTTTAATATTGATTTCACAAATATAATATTTGTACAGTTCTTTATTAAAAATGTAGTTATTTTTACATGTCACTATGTAAAACCTAGCAGTCCTACATATTTCACTGAGAGTGAGGCAGATATGTAGTTTTTTGCAAAAAAAAACATGATTATTTGTCTATCTGAAATGAAAGCATCAAGTGATAGATTTTAAACAAATACATGTCTGTCATTGAACAACCCCACACCATAATTAGATAGTGAAAAAACACCAATCTCTTTCATAATTTCTTTAAATAATAAAGGCTAATTTAACAAAATTTCTGAAAATTGATATATATAGTTTTGGAATGAAACTCTTCTCATGTTTCCCCATCTGAGCTCAGAGTAGATGAGAGACTGAGGGGCGGTTTCCCAGACAGAGTTTAATTGAAGTCAGGACCAGGTAAATTCTACTGAAGTATCTCCCCAATATCCCCACACGTCTTATTACCTGTTCTGTCTGTGTCCCGTATACTCCCTCTCCGGCGTTCCAGGTCACCAGCTCATTATTATGCACACCTGTCACCATCGTTACGCCCCCTGCGACCAATCAGACTCACCTGGACTCCATCACCTTCCTGATTACCTCCCCTATATCAGTCACTCCCTTTGGTTCCTTCCCCAGGAGTTATTGATTCTGTTTCAGTGTTTCATGTCTGTACGCTACTCGTGTTTCTTGGCTGCCTAGTAAATTAAATGTATTTTGCCCCAATACACTTAAACATGTTGGCACTATGTTGTTGTCAAATATACAGCGGAGTCAGGCGCAGGACACAGAACTGAGTAAATGACTTTACTCGAAAAATAAACAATACTAATCTCCAGCTCACAAAACAAAGAACAAACACGCACAAAACCATGAGGGAAGCAATAGGGTAATAATCATAACGAACCATCAAGACAAAACAAATAGAAAAATAAACGTTTTTTGGGTGGACGCCGAGCAAGGAGAGGCACCAACTTCGGCGGAAGTCATGACAGTTGTCCTCATCAATGTAATTTGCAAGAACAAAATATTCAAACCGTTCTGTATATGAGCTCCACTACTCAATACTTTTATCAAACTGTCCAACAATTGCAGTCATTTTTCATTTCTCAATAGGCTCCTGATTGTCTCTCACTTCAATATTGTCCTCAACCACAGCAATATTTTCCTCAGTCACGTGATCTTCATTCACTTCACTCACTGACGTATCCTCCTAAGTTCGCTCATTTAGCCGTTTTAATTAAAAGGTTTTGTCACAGTTGAATAAATGTCCTTTCCATTAATCACTGTATATTCCTCCCTTTTAATCATTTTGTTTTCCCGCTCCGACGTCCGTCTCCAGTCCTTTTCTGCCGTCCATGACAATGTTAACTCTCTTTCTTAGCTAGCTGGACTATGCACTTGCCTCTGCTAGCAATACACTGTGCTAACATTAGCCTAGACTGGACCACAGAAAATACCAGTTTTAAACAGTTGTAAAAACCCACTTCTTCCAGACAGAATAGTTCCTATAGGTTCAGAATTACTCAAAGCCAATATTTTGTTATGTCTAGTGGGTTTCATAACCACGTCTGTATAACAATTCAATAATGATGAGACGGGAGACAGGAATCAGTTCAACCATTTATCTTGAACGTGATCATCTCAACACATACAAACCCCCATGATGCTCTGCAGCACAACCCCAATATACAACAAATACATAGATAAGTAAATGGACACTAAACAAAACTCATAGAGGAATTTAAATGTTCAGCTGTAGAAAGTAGGGCCATGGGATAGGGTCAGAAAGGTCAGTATGTTTGATAACTGGTTCCAGAGGTGACATAACAAGCATAAGGTCCATTATAACACAGTGAAGTAGAGGTGGGAGCTAAAAGCAGACATGGACAGTGAGACGGTGTGAGGAGGTCAGGGGTGAAACACTAGATCAGGACAGGTAGAAATGGCAGGGCTGGAAATAGACACAGAGAGACATTCTGATCATGGCTCAAACCTGGCTGGTTGTGTTCAGTGTGTGTGTCCAGTGTGTGTGTGTGTGTGTGTGTCCAGTGTATGTATGTGTGTCCAGTGTGTGTGTGTGTGTGTCCAGTGTGTGTTTGTCCAGTGTGTGTGTGTGTGTGTCCTGTGTGTGTGTCCAGTATGTGTGTGTGTTCAGTGTGTGTGTTTCCAGTGTGTGTGTGTGTGTGTGTGTTTGTGTGTGTGTCCAGTGTGTGTCTGTCCAGTGTGTGTGTGTGTTTGTGTGTGTGTGTGTGTGTGTGTGTGTGAGAGTCCTGTGTGTTTGTCCAATGTGTGTGTGTGTTCAGTGTGTTTGTATGTGTGTGTCCAGTGTGTGTGTGTGTGTGTGTGAATCCAGTGTGTGTATGTGTGTGTGTTCAGCGTGTGTGTGTTCAGTGTGTGTGTATCCAGCATGTATGTTTAGTGTGTGTGTGTCCAGTGTGTGTGTGTGTGTGTGTGTGTTCAGCGTGTGTGTGTTCAGTGTGTGTGTGTCCAGTATCCAGTGTGTGTGTGTGTGTGTGTGTGTGTGATTAGTATGTGAGTGTCCATTGTGTTTGTGTATCCAGTGTGTGTGTCCAGTGTGTGTGTGTGTTCAGTGTGCAGTGTGTGTGTGTGTGTGTCCAGTGTGTGTGTGTCCAGTGTGTGTGTGTCCAGTGTGTGTGTGTGTCCTCTGTGTATGTGTGTGTTTGTCCAGTGTGAGTGTGTGTGTGTGTGTGTGTGTGTCCAGTGTCTGTGTGTGTGTCCAGTGTGTGTGAGTGTGTGTGTCCAGTGTGTGTGTGTGTGTGTGTGTGTCCAGTGTGTGTCCAGTGTGTGTGTGTGTGTGTGTGTGTGTGTATGTTTGTGACCTGTGTGTGTGTCCAGTGTGTGTGTGTGTGTGTCCAGCGTATGTGTGTGTGTCCAGTGTGTGTGTCCAGTGTGTGTGTGTGTTTGTGTGTGTGTGTCCAGTGTGTATGTGTGTGGGTCCAGTGTGAGTGTGTGTGTGTGTGTCCAGCGTATGTGTGTGTGTGTCCAGTGTGTGTGTGCGTGTGTGTGTGTGTGTGTGTGTGTCCTGTGTGTGTGTGTGTCCAGTGTGTGTGAGTGTGTGTGTCCTGTGTGTGTGTGTGTGTCCAGTGTGTGTGTGTGTCCTGTGTGTGTTTCCTGTGTGTGTGTGTGTGTCCAGTGTGTGTGATTGTGTGTGTCCAGTGTGTGTGTGTGTGTCCTGTGTGTGTGTGTCCAGTGTTTGTGTGTCCAGTGTGTGTGTGTCCAGTGTGTGTGTATCCAGTGTGTGTGTGTCCAGTGTGTGTGTGTCCAGTGTGTGTTTGTCAGGTGTGTGTGTGTTCAGTGTGTTTGTTCAGTGTGTGTGTGTGTCCAGTGTGTGTGTGTGTCCAGTGTGTGTGTGTGTCAGTGTGTGTGTGTGTGTGTGTCCAGTGTGTGTGTGTGTGTGTGTGTGTGTGTGTGTGTCTAGTGTGTGTGTGTGTGTACAGTGTCCAGTGTGTGGGTGTGTTTGTCCAGTGTGTGTGATCAATGTATGTGTGTCCTGTGTGTTTGTGTGTGTGTCCAGTGTGTGTTTGTCCGGTGTGTGTGTTCAGTGTGTTTGTGCAGTGTGTGTGTGTGTGTACAGTGTGTGTGTATCAAGTGTGTTTGTGTGTCCAGTGTGTGTCAGTGTGTGCGTCCAGTGTGTATGTGTGTTCAGTATGTGTGTGTGTGTGTCCAGTGTGTGTGTGTGTGTGTGTGTGTCCAGTGTGTGTGTGTGTCCAGTGTGTGTGTGTGTCCAGTGTGTCAATGTGTGTGTGTGTGTCCAGTGTGTGTGTGTGTGTGTGTGTCTAGTGTGTGTGTGTGTGTGTGTGTGTGTGTCTAGTGTGTGTGTGTGTGTGTGTCCAATGTGTGTGTGTGTCCAGTGTGTGTGTGTCCAGTGTGTGTGTCCAGTGTGTGTGTCCAGAGTGTCAGTGTGTGTGTGTGTGTGAATCTAGTGTGTGTGTGTGTGTGTGTCTAGTGTGTGTGTGTGTGTGTGTGTGTGTCCAGTGTGTCCAGTGTATGTGTGTGTCCAGTGTGTGTGTTTGTGTCCAGTGTGTGTGTGTGTTTGTGTGTCAGTGTTACCATGGTTATTATTTACAGGGACACTGAGGAGTCAACACCAACCCCAAACCCTGGATAGAGGGGCTCAGTGAATGTGGCGTGGAATGTGTTCAGGTGGGTCAGTGTGTCAGAGGAGACTCTGTAGAAGGACAGAGTGCCGGCTGGCCAGTCCAGATACACTCCTACTCTGTGGGAGCTGGAGGAGGGGACGTCTATGGTAGTGGACTTATTATTGTGCCAGGCAGAGTAACTGTTGTCATAGCATTCCAGACTCCAGGAATTGTCATTACATCCAATCCCATAGTCATCACCCCTTCCTATCCTGCTGATTCCTTTATATGTCACTCCTATATAAACCCTTCTCCCACTCCACTCTACCTCCCAGTAACAGCGCCCAGTCAGACCCTCTCTACACAGCACCTGGCTATAATCCTCAAATCTCTCTGGGTGATCAGGATACGGCTGCTCCTCTCTCCTACATGTCACCTTTCTGTTCTCCTCAGACAGAGAGAGGAGTCTGTTTGCTGTGTTTAGGTCCAGTGTGAGATCACAGACATCTGATGGATGAAACCAGACACAATATTAGAAATCATCATCATTCACATTAGAATGTTAACTCACTTTTCACTAATTCATTTAATGTAGATGTTTCTAGGTATCAAAAGGAGAAGTTAAGGTAACTTGAGACTTGTTGAATGATCATATGTTATACTGTATGGTAATATAAAACACACTTATTTCCATTAATTACACACATACACACACATCCTGAACACACACACACACACACTGAACACACACACACACACTGAACACACACACACACACACTGAACACACACACACACACTGAACACACACACATTTCTAATGTAACAGGAACACGCCACACACACACACAGACACACACATTGTCAAAGCAACTCTTTGTAAACTTTGGTGTCCCTGATTTGTGCTTCTGTAGAACTACAGCTGATATTTAATATGACCAAGTAAGTAATGATGGTGGTCTTTGACTTTGACTTCACTTGAATTAAGACTTATTCTTAGTCATATTCTTCACAGCAGTCAACACTCACATTTTCTAAGTCCAGGTTTCATTGTGTTCTCTCCACCATGTTCCACACTGTAGCGGTAAGCAGAAGAACAGACATTGAGGGATACACTTGAACTCACACACACACACACACACACACACAAACAGTCAGTATATACATTTGTCCAAGTGTGTGTGTTTGTCCAGTGTGTGTGTGTGTGTGTGTCCAGTGTGTGTGTGTGTGTGTGTGTGTGTGTGTGTCCAGTGTTTGTGTGTGTGTGTGTGTCAGTGAGTGTGTGTGTGTCCGGTGTGTGTCCAGTGTGTGTGTGTGTGTGTATGTCAAGTGTGTGTTTGTGTGTCCAGTATGTGTGGGTGTGTCCAGTGTGTGTGTGTGTGTTTGTTTGTCCAGTGTGTGTGTATGTCTAGTGTGTGTGTGTGTGTGTGTGTGTGTGTGTGTGCGTCTAGTGTGTGTGTGTGTGTGTGTCTAGTGTATGTGTGTGTGTCTAGTGTGTGTGTGTGTGTCCAGTGTGAGTAAGTCTGTGTGTGTCCAGTGTGTGTCCAGTGTGTGTTTATGTCTGGTGTGTGTCCAGTGTGTGTGTGTGTGTCCAGTGTGTGTGTGAGTGTGTGTGTCCAGTGTGTATGTGTGTGTGTGTGTGTGTGTGTGTGTGTGTGTGTGTGTGTGTGTGTGTGTGTTTGTCCAGTGTGTGTGTGTGTCCTGTGTGTGTGTATGTCTAGTGTGTGTTTGTGTTTGTGTGTGTTTGTGTGTGTGTGTCTAGTGTGTGTGTGTGTGTCCAGTGTGTGTGTGTTTGTCTAGTGTGTGTGTATGTGTTTGTCCAGTGTGTGTGTGTGTGTGTGTTTGTCCAGTGTGTGTGTGTGTCCTTTGTGTGTATGTGTCCAGTGTGTGTGTGTGTCCAGTGTGCATGTGTGTCCAGTGTGTGTGTGTCCAGTGTGTGTACTGATACACACACACACACTGGACACACACACACACACACACACACAAACACACACACACACACACGACACACACACTGGACACACACAGACACACACACACACACACAGGACACACACACACACACACCGGACACACAAACACACACACACACACACACGACACACACACTGGACCCGCACAGACACACACACACACACACACTGGACACACACACACACATACACACAACTTAGTCCAAGTTGTGGTCAGAATGTTTGTCTTAACTAGCCTGATAACTCCAACATGTCTGATATGAACATTGACATAAACCCTCTACATACTTGAGTTTCTCCAGTCTGCAGTGTGGATCCTCCAGTCCAGCAGAGAGCAGTCTGACACCTGAGTCTCCTGGGTGATTGTAGCTCAGGTCCAGCTCTCTCAGGTGTGAGGGGTTTGAGTTCAGAGCTGAGACCAGTGAAGCACAGCCTTCCTCTGTGACTAGACAGCCTGACAGCCTGCAAAGAGTCAAATCATATTGAAACCACACTGCTATTCTTTGGTGGTGAAAATAGTGGCAGTATATTTTTTCAACAATTTCAGATATATCAGTGTCCTGAAACCTGACATATCTATTCATAAATGATTGTATTATTATTAGAAATTATCAAAGTATTGCTTGTAGATAGAAAAATGCATATTACAAAAATTTGAGTTGACTGACCAGAGCAGTTTAAAAAGCAGTATCAGTCAAAAGACAGACAGTGAGGTATCAGATTTAGATTGTATTGAGTATACAGTCCACACCATATCTATTTTGACAGTGAAGATAACATTTTAAATTTGGCTCTATACTCCAGCATTTTGGATTTGAGATAAAATGTTTCATATGAGGTGACAGTATATAATGTCACCTTTTATTTGAAGGTACTTTTATACATATCTGTTTCACAGTTTAGAAATTAAAGCACTTTATGTATCTAGTCCCCCTATTTCAAGAAGTCATAAGTATTCTGACCAATTCACTTATAGTGTATTAAAGTAGTCAAAAGTTGGGTATTTGGTCCCAAACTCGTTGTTTGCATTTGCAGTTTGTTTTGGTTGTGTTTTGGGTTATGTTTTGCCCGATAGTAACTGAATGGTGGATGATGACTGGAGTAATTTTCTGTCTAAGTGAGTAGATAACATGTTTCTAAACACTACTAAATTAATCCTGATGATGACATGATTAAGAAAAATCATGAATGAGAAAGTTACAGAAGCTACAACAAAACATGCTAACCTCTCACCATTACCAATAACAGAGGGGGTATGATCCTTGTTCCTCTGTAACTTTCTCATTCATCATCATTCACGATTCATTCATGATTATTCATAATCATGGTAGCATCCACATGAATGTAGAAGTGTTCAGAAACATCTTCTATTCTTACTGACAATACAAGTGAAGTGACTCCAAAATGACAGGACATTATTCACCATTCAGTTTCTATTGGGAAAAACATAATCCAAAACACAACTAAAACAAACTGCAAATGTATTCAACAAGTTTGTAGAATCACAAGCTTGATGTAATCACTGCAGGTAAGGAATATGGGACCAAATACTAAACTTATGACTACTTTAATACAATATAAGTGAATATGTCCAAATTATTAAGACTTTTTCAAATGGGAGAACAAGATACATAAAGTGCTTTCATTTCTAAACAGTAACACAGATATGTATGAAAATACCCTCAAATAAAAGGTGACATTCTGTACTGTCGCCTAATATGAAACATTCTACCTTAAATCCAAAATGCTGGAGCATAGCACCAAATTTAAAACTGTAAGCTTCACTGTCCAATCACATATGGTGTGGACTATGTGTGCCTGGTAAACACATGTGGATCTGGTGAACAGTTATCACTTGTTGACCAACTACAGGAATACTGACCTCAGAGTCTCCAGTTTACAGTGGGGATTCCCCAGTCCAGCAGAGAGCAGCTTCACTCCTGAATCCTTCAGGTCATTGTTACTCAGGTCCAGCTCTCTCAGGTGTGAGGGGTTTGACTTCAAAGCTGAGACCAGAGAAGCACAGCCTTCCTCTGTGACTAGACAGCCTGACAGCCTGCATAGAGTCAAATCATATTAAAACCACACTGCTATTCTTTGGTGGTGAAAATAGTGGCAGTATATTTTTTCAACATATTCAGATATATCAGTGTCCTGAAACCTGCCATATCTATTCATAAATTAATGTATCATTATTAGAAATGATCATAATATTGCTTGTAGAGAGAAACATGTATAGTACAAATATTTGAGTAGACTGACCAGAGCAGTTTAAAAAGCAGTATCAGTCAAAAGACAGACAGTGAGGTATCAGATTTAGATTGTATTGAGTATACAGTCCACAATATATCTATTTTCACAGTAAAGCTAACATTTTAAATGTGGCTCTATACTCCAGCATTTTGGATTTCAGATTAAATGTTTCATATGAGGTGACAGTATATAATGTCACCTTTTATTTGAGGGTATTTTAATACATATCTGTTTCTGTCACGCCCTGACTCTAGGGACATGTATTGGTTGAGTCAGGGTGTGTGTTTTCTGTGTTGGGTTTGTCTATGTTAGTTTCTAGATCGTTTAGATCTATGTTGGCCAGGGTGGTTCCCAATCAGAGGCAGCTGTAGCTCGTTGTCTCTGGTTGGGGACCATACTTAGGTAGCCTTTTGGCACTAGTGGGGTGTGGGATCTTGTTCCGTGTGAGGTATGTTATTTGTCTACCTTGGACTTCACGTTTCGTTTGTTGTTTTGTCGTGTGTTTAGTCGTGAAATAAATATGAATGCATATCACGCTGTGCCTTGGTCCTTCTCGTTCATGAACGATCGTGACAGTTTCACCGTTTAGAAATAAAAGCACTTTATGTATCTAGTCCCCCTATTTGAAGAAGTCATAAGTATTCTGACAAATTCACTTATAATGCATTAACGTAGTCAAAAGTTGAGTATTTGGTTGTAAACTCATTGGTTGCATTTGCAGTTTGTTTTGGTTGTGTTTTGGGTTATGCTTTTCCCAATAGTAACTGAATGGTGGATGATGACTGGAATAATTTTCTGTCTAAGTGAGTAGATAACATGTTTCTAAACACTACTAAATTAATCCTAATGATGCCATGATTAAGAACAAGTATGAATGAATCATGAATAATAATGAGTGAGAGAGTTACAGAGGCTACAACAAAACATGCTAACCTCTCACCATTACCAATAACAGAGGGGGAATGATCCTTGTTCCTCTGTAACTTTCTCATTCATCATCATTCACGATTCATTCATGATTATTCATAATCATGGTAGCATCCACATGAATGTAGAAGTGTTCAGAAACATCTTCTATTCTTACTGACAATACAAGTGAAGTGACTCCAAAATGACAGGACATTATTCACCATTCAGTTTCTATTGGGAAAAACATCATCCAAAACACAACCAAGACAAACTGCAAATGTATTCAACAAGTTTGTAAAATCACAAGCTTGATGTAATCACTGCAGGTAAGGAATATGGGACCAAATACTAAACTTATGACTACTTTAATACAATATAAGTGAATATGTCCAAATTATTAAGACTTTTTCAAATGGAAGAACTAGATACATAAAGTGATTTCATTTCTAAACAGTAACACAGATATGTATGAAAATACCCTCAAATAAAAGGTGACATTCTGTTCTGTTGCCTAATATGAAACATTATATCTCAAGTCCAAAATGATGGAGCATAGCACCAAATGTAAAACTGTAAGCTTCACTGTCCAAACACATATGGTGTGGACTATGTGTGCCTGGTAAACACATGTGGATCTGGTGAACAGTTATCACTTGTTGACCAACTACAGGAATACTGACCTCAGAGTCTCCAGTTTACAGTGGGGATTCCCCAGTCCAGCAGAGAGCAGCTTCACTCCTGAATCCTTCAGGTCATTGTTAGTCAGATCCAGCTCTCTCAGGTGTGAGGGGTTTGACTTCAGAGCTGAGACCAGAGAAGCACAGCCTTCCTCTGTAACTAGACAGCCTGACAGCCTGCAAAAGTAAAATCATATTAAAATCACACTGCTATTCTTTGGTGTGAAAATATATTCTTTCAACAATTTCAGATACATCAGTGTCCTGAAACCTGCCATATCTATTCATATATACATATGTATATATACAGTACCAGTCAAAAGCTTGGACACACCTACACATTCCAGGGTTTTTCTTTATTTTTACTATTTTCTACAGTGTATAATAATAGTGAAGACATCAAAACTATGAAATAACACATATTGAATCATGTAGTAACCAAAAAAGTGTTAAATTAATCAAAATATATTTTATATTTGAGATTTTTCAAATAGCCACCCTTTGCCTTGATGACAGCTTTGCACACTCTTGGCATTCTCTCAACCAGCTTCATGAGGTAGTCACCTGGAATGCATTTCAATTAACAGGTGTGCCTTCTTAAAAGTTAATTTGTGGAATTTCTTTCCTTCTTAATGTGTTTGAGCCAATCAGTTGTGTTGTGACAAGGTAGGGGGGTATACAGAAGATGGCCCTATTTGGTAAAAGACCAAGTCCATATTATGGCAAGAACAGCTCAAATAGGCAAAGAGAAACGACAGTCCATCATAACTTTAAGACATGACGGTCAGTCAATACGGAACATTTCAAGAACTTCGAACATTTCTTCAAGTGCAGTCGCAAAGAACATCAAGCGCTATGATGAAACTGGCTCTCATGAGGACCGCCACAGGAATGGAAGACCCAGAGTTACCTCTGCTGCAGAGGATTATTTCATTAGAGTTACCAGCCTCAGAAATTGCAGCCCAAATAAATGCATCACAGAGTTCAAGTCACAGACACATCTCAACATCAACTGTTCAGAGGAGACTGTGTGAATCAGGCCTTCATGGTCGAATTGCTGCAAATAAACCATTACTAAAGGACACCAATAAGAAGAAGAGACTTGTTTGGGCCAAGAAACACGAGCAATGGACATTACACAGGTGGACATTTGTCCTTTGGTCTGGAGTCCAAATGGGCGATTTTTGGTTCCAACCACCGTGTCTTTGTGAGAAGCGGTGTGGGTGAACGGATGATCTCGGCATGTGTAGTTCCCACCGTAAAGCATGGAGGAGGGGGTGTTATGGTGTGGGGGTGCTTTGCTGGTGACACTGTTTGTGATTTATTTAGAATTCAAGGCACACTTATCCAGCATGGCTACCACAGCATTCTGCAGTGATACGCCATCCCATCTGGTTTGGGCTTAGTGGGACTATCATTTGTTTTTCAACAGGACAACACACTTCCAGGCCAACACACTTCCAGGCTGTGTAAGGGCTATTTGACCAAGAAGGAGAGTGATTGATTACTGCATCAGATTACCTGGCATCCACAATCACCCGACCCCAACCCAATTGAGATGGTTTGGGATGAGTCAGATGGCAGAGGGAAGGAAAAGCAGCCAACAAGTGCTCAGCATATGTGGGAACTCCTTCAAGACTGTTGGAAAAGCATTCCAGGTGAAGCTGGTTGAGAGAATGCCAAGAGTGTGCAAAGCTGTCATCAAGGCACAGGGTGGCTATTTGAAGAATTTCAAATAACAAATATATTTTATTTGTTTAACACTTTTTTGGTTACTACATGATTCAATATGTGTTATTTCATAGTTTTAATGTCTTCACTATTATTTTACAATGTAGAAAATAGTAAAAATAAAGAAAAGCCCTTGAATGAGTAGGTGTGTCCAAACTTTTGACTGGTACTGTACATAAATGAATGAATGTATCATTATTAACAATAGATGCTGGCTCCCTGCTGGCTCCCCTTCCTCTGCGGAAGCATAGTTCCCGCTCCGCCCAGTCAAAACTGTTCGCTGCTCTGGCACCCCAATGGTGGAACAAGCTCCCTCACGACGCCAGGACAGCGGAGTCACTCACCACCTTCCGGAGACATTTGAAACCCCACCTCTTTAAGGAATACCTGGGATAGGATAAGTAATCCTTCTACCCCCCCCCCCCCAAAAAAAAAAAAAAATATTGTAAAGTGGTTAACCCACTGGCTATAGGGTGAATGCACCAATTTGTAAGTCGCTCTGGATAAGAGCGTCTGCTAAATGACGTAAATGTAAATGTAAAATGTTTCTAAATTAATAATTGTGTGTGCGTGTGTCCAGTGTGTGTGTCCAGTGGGGGGGTGTCCAGTGTGTGTGTGTGTGTCCAGTATGTGTGTGTGTGTGTGTGTGTATATGTGTGTGTGTGTGTGTGTCCAGTGTGTGTGTGTCCATTATGTTTTTGTGTGTGTGTGCCCATTATGTGTGTGTGTGTGTCCAGTGTGTGTGTCCAGTGGGGGGGTGTCCAGTGTGTGTGTGTGTGTGTGTGTGTGTGTGTGTGTCCAGTGTGTCTATGTGTGTGTGTGTGTCCAGTGTGTGTGTGTGTGTGTGTGTGTGTGTGCGTGTGTGTCCAGAGTGTGTCCAGTGTGTGTGTGGTCATTGAGTGATACAGGAATACTGACCTCAGAGTCTCAAGTCTGCAGTGTGGATCCTCCAGTCCAGCAGAGAGCAGTCTGACTCCTGAGTCTCCTGGGTGATTGTAGCTCAGGTCCAGCTCTCTGAGGTGTGAGGGGTTTGACTTCAGAGCTGAGACCAGAGAAGCACAGCCTTCCTCTGTGACTCCACAGCCTGACAGCCTGACAGAGAGATCATCATGATTTCACAAACACACTGTTAATTTAACACCAGTAGTGTAGAAGGACAATGGCAGATGCATTTGGTTTATTCTCTTAAACAACATATAGATTTATCTTCCATCTCCTAGAATTGTATGGTCATATTGTTATACTAATGTGAACATCAATGCATTGATTCAATATGTTTTTCAATAATACATATATTTCTATAAACTGAATATTGCTTCCTGATGATTAGTACTTAAATGTCATTTTATGTACTCACAGAGCAGCTCTGGAGGCTTTGACCACTGGCAGCAGCCTCAGAAGACCTTCCTCTGATCTGGAGTATTTATTCAGGTCAAACACATCCAGCTCCTTTTCTGAAGTCAGCAATACAAAGACCAGAGCTGACCACTGTGCAGGTGACAGTTCTTCTTCTGAGAGACTTCCTGAGCTCAGGTAGCTTTGGATCTCCTTCACTAGAGAATGGTCATTCAGTTCATTCAGACAGTGGAACAGATTGATGCACTTCTCTGGAGAGGGATTCTCCCTGATCTTCTCCTTGATGTACTTGACTGTTTCTTCATGGCTCTGTGAGCTGCTTCTTGTCTTTGTCAGTAGACCTCGTAAGTACTTCTGATTGGACTCCAGTGAGAGGCCCAGAAGGAAGCGGAGGAAAAGGTCCAGGTTTCCTGTCTCACTTTGTAAGGCTTTATCCACAGCACTCTTGTAGACAGTAACTTCAGTAACCTGCGGTTCGGCCATTAGATTATCATTGTTGTTGATGAATGAGAGGAACACATATACAGCAGCCAGAAACTCCTGAATGCTCAGATGCACGAAGCAGTACACCTTGTCCTGGTGCAGCACACATTCCTCTTTAAAGAGCTGTGTGCACAATCCTGAGTACACAGAGGCTTCATTGACATCAATGCCAGCCTCTTTCAGGTCTTCTTCATAGAAAATCAGATTGCCATTCACAAGCTGTTGAAAAGCCAGTTTTCCCAGTGACAGAATGCTCTCTTTATTCCAGTGTGGAGCTGTCTCTTCTTTCCCAAGATACTTTTCATTCTTCTGTTTGGTATGAAACACCACAAGGTGTATGAACATCTCAGTCAGAGTCTTGGGCATCTCTTCTCTCTTATGTTTCAGCATGTGTTCAAGGACGATTGCAGAAATCCAACAGAAGACTGGAATGTGGCACATGATGTGGAGGCTCCTTGATGTCTTTATGTGTGAGATGATTCTGCTGGCCAGGTCCTCATCACTGAATCTCTTCCTGAAGTACTCCTCCTTCTGTGGGTCATTGAACCCTCGTACCTCTGTCACCTGGTCAACACACCCTGAAGGGATCTTATTGGCTGCTGCAGGTCGGGTAGTTACCCAGAGGAGAGCAGAGGGAAGCAGATTTCCCTTGATGAGATTTGTCAGCAGAACATCCACTGGGGTTGACTTTGTGACGTCACAACAGATCTTGTTCTTCTGGAAGTCTAGTGGCAGTCGGCACTCATCCAGACCATCAAAGATGAACAGAACTTTGTACTTGTCGTAGTTGGAGATTCTTGATTCTTTGGTTTCCATTGAGAAGTGATTGAGAAGTTCAATCAAAGTGTGTTTTTCCTTTTTCATCAAATTCAGCTCCCGAAAGGGGAATGAAAATACAAATTGGACATCCTGATTTGCTTTTCCTTCAGCCCAGTCCAGAATGAACTTCTGCACAGAGACTGTTTTTCCAATGCCAGCGACTCCCTTTGTCAGCACAGTTCTGATAAGTTTGTCTTGTCCAGTTAAGGGTTTGAAGATGTCGTTACATTTGACTGCAGTCTCTGGTCTTGCTTGTTTCCTGGTTGTTGTCTCAATCTGTCTCAGCTCATGTTCATTATTGACCTCTCCTGTTCCACCCTCTGTGATGTAGAGCTCTGTGTAGATCTTATTGAGAAGTGTTGGGTTTCCTTGTTTAGCGATCCCCTCAAATACACATTGAAACTTCTTCTTTAGATTAGATTTGAGTTCACGTTGGCAAATCACAGCAAGCTCATCTGAATGAAGAAATAACACAGAGGATATTAATATTACGTCTGTTTTAATGCCTACAGTATTGTGGAACTGTTATAAAATGTTAAATTATGATAATTTCTCTGCTTAACTGACTGTATTAATGTGTAAATGTTTTCATAATGCATTACAGACTGGTGTGACTGATTATATTATTGGTTGATTATATTATCGGTATTAGCTCTCTCTCTCTCTCTCTCTCTCTCTCTCTCTCTCTCTCTCTCTCTCTCTCTCTCTCTCTCTCTCTCTCTCTCTCTCTCTCTCTCTCTCTCTCTCTCTAATTTAACCACCACAACACATCCCTGCTGCTACTTGATGAGGTCACCAGGTGTTGCGTTAAGGCTGCTACAATATCATTGAGTTACACAGCTACCTTAGCTGTACTTTAGCTACAGCTTTTAAATGTTCTAAAACAGCATTCAATATGAGGCAGACAGCTCTTACTTTTCTCCAGTGTGTCAGCAAGCTCCTTCTGGTTCATTTTCCTCAGGACGTGCAGTGTGATCTTCAGAGCCCCCTCTCTGGCACTGCTCTCCTGCTTCTCATCTTCAGCATCCACCACTTCCTTATCCTGCTTCTGACTCTCAAAGCCTTCTGGGAGTTCTGGACTAAGAATCCTCTTGAACATCTTCAGCTCGTTCTTCACAAATGTCATAATATTCTCTTCAAGCAACTGAAATAAATCAAGTAAATAAGTTAAGCAAGAGAAGAAATGCTTTCTCATTAACACATTAATGAATGATTGACAGATCAACTTTACTTGAGGTAAACAAAAACAAATGTACATAACAGGACCACATACACTGAATATGGAGGCCAGGTCTGTTTGATGACTCTGGGAAGACTGACCACTGAGAATCTCTGACTCTGATCTCTCCTGTTCGTTTCTGTGGACAAAACATGAGATTACATTTCCTCATCCAGGGAGTGCACACACACACACACACACACACACACACACACACACACACACACACACACACACACACACACACACACAAGGAATGTTTATTTAATATTGTTTCAGGACTATGAAAATGGAAAAAAGGATTAGCCTATGGATGATGAAAACAACAAAAATAATGGTAAAATGGGAGAGGAGAAATGACTAGAGACAGTGTTGTTTAACTCACTGACCATGACCCATGAGTTCTTCTTACCTTTGTTCAGTAGAAAAGTCTCCCTCTCTAAACGTTATAGGTTGTTCCATAGACCGGTCACTCTTCATGGACACACAGCTGGGTACAGGGGAGGCTGGTCTTTCCTGCTTGATTGGACTTCAACACAACAGAGACAAACATTACGTCTCTCATCTACTCTGAGCTCAGATGGGGAAACATAAGAAGAGTTTCATTCAAAAACGCTATATATCCATTTTCAGAAATGTTGGTAAATTAGATTTTATTGTTTGAAGAAATTATGAAAGAGATTGGTGTGTTTTTTCACTAATCATGGCATGGGGTTGGTTGTAAAATGACACACTTGATGGTTTAATGTCAGAGATTGCCTCACTCTCATAGAAATAAAAATATGGGATGCACAGTCAAATGTAACAAATAACTACATTTGTAATACATATACAGAACCTGTCAAAGAAAACATTTACATTTGACATTTTAGTCATTTAGCAGATGTTCTTATCCAGGGCCCGGTTTCTCAAAAGCATCTAAAGGCTAAATTGATCTTAAGTTCATCGTTAGAACCTTCGTAGGAGCCGATTAATTCAGAAAAAAAGTTGACTACAAATACAAAGTTGCCAATGTCTTTGCAACTGATTCAAACAAGCGACGTATAAAATGATGCTTCAAATGAAAACCGAGATAACCGCATTAAAATATAAACAGTAGGCTATAGTCCTATTTCAATCATATTGAAATACGCTTCATGTTCAATCAATTGAGTTCTATTCTGCTACTGTCTGTAATCTGTCTCAATATATTTCATGATGTGTAGCCTAACATGTGAACAACGATGTGCGTTTGTATTGTGTAAGCATTAGAATAAGCCGCCTCAATATTTGCAGCTGTAGGTGATAATATGTATCTAGGAGCTGATCCGTTATCAGCATCGTGCAATAATTATAATGTTAAGGAAAGATTTGAATGGAGAAAGCTGATCTGAGAGCAGCGCTCCCTTTCTTTCGATCCTATCAGTATTGATACATGCTCCACCGGACATCCAACCTTGTCGTGCTGCTAATCCAGTTTCTGCTGGTCTTCCTGCAGCTATGGAACCCTGACCTGTTCACCGGACGTGCGACCTTGTCCCAAACCTGCTGTTTTGACCCTCTCTCTCTCTCTCTCTCCCTACCACACTTGCTGTCTCGACCTCTGAATGCTCAACTATGAAAAAGCAACTGACATTTACTCCTGAGGTGCTAACCTGTTGCAACCTCTATAACCACAGTGATTATTATTTGACCCTGCTGGTCATCTATGAACATTTGAACATCTTGAAGAACGATCTGACAATAATGGCCATGTACTCATAAACTCAGCAAAAAAAGAAACGTCCCGTTTTCAGGACCCTGTCTTTCAAAGATAATTCGTAAAAATCAAAATAACTTCACAGATCTTCATTGTAAAGGGTTTAAACACTGTTTCCCATGCTTGTTCAATGAACCATAAACTATTAATGAACATGCACCTGTGGAACGGTCATTAAGACACTAACAGCTTACAGACGGTAGGCAATTCAGGTCACAGTTATGAAAACTTAGGACACTAAAGAGGCTTTTTATTACTGACTCTGAAAAATACCAAAAGAAAGATGCCCAAGGTCCCTGCTCATCTACGTGAACGTGCCTTAGGCATGCTGCAAGGAGGCATGAGGACTGTAGATGTGGCCAGGGAAATAAATTGCAATGTCCGTACTGTGAGACGCCTAAGACAGCGCTACAGGGAGACAGGACGGACAGCTGATCGTCCTCGCAGTGGCAGACCACGTGTAACAACACCTGCACAGGATCGGTACATCCGAACATCACACCTGTGGGACAGGTACAGGATGGCAACAACAACTGCCCGAGTTACAACAGGATTGCACAATCCCTCCATCAGTGCTCAGACTGTCCGCAATAGGACTGAGGGCTTGTAGCCCTCACCAGACATCACCGGCAACAACGTCGCCTATGGGCACAAACCCACCGTCGCTGGACCAGACAGGACTGGCAAAAGGTGCTGTTCACTGATGAGTCACGGTTTTGTCTCACCAGGGGTGATGGTTGGATTCGCGTTTTTCGTCGAAGGAAAGAGCGTTACACCTCCTTTTATTTTTTGCTCCTTTTTCTTTTTTCTTTTTTTGGGGGGGAATGGATCAGCTTAATATTGCAGATAGATTGTATCTTCTATCAATGTAATTGTCTGCATCACTTCCAATCCCCCATGTTATTTTTATATATATATACTCCCCTTTATTACTTTTCAACCCCACCATCCTTTCCCTACTTGGAGTAAATTAGTGAACAACAATGCCCAGGCCTCTACTTCCGGTCTATACGTACTATCTACACCTTATGGACAGAGTTAATTTTACAATAATTCTATTATATATATATATATATATATATATATATATATATATATATATATATATATATATATATATATATATATTATTATTATTTTTTTTTGCTCCTGAACTTCTTCTACTCTCAACCTCTCCGATCATTTTCATGATGTCCATGTGGTTTGCTTCTATATGCCATATCTTTCTAACTGTGCTCTTTCCCAAAAGCTCCCAACATATAACCTATATACTTATTATGGACACAGTATGCTTACATTATTAGCTATCTTTGTTATTATTTGTTGTTATTTGTTATTAGTCCCATCCTTCAACTCTATTCAATACCTCCCATATATACCTCCAATATCTCTTTCTCTCTCTATCCTTTAGCCATTCCTGGACCTGTGTCCAAAAACAAGCTACAAATTGACAGAACCAAAACAAATGATCTAACGATTCTGTCTCTTCACAGCAAAATCTGCGGAGCTGGGAAGATTGTATCCCCCATATAAATAACATTCTATTGGTAGCAAGAATTTTATATAATAATTTAAATTGCAAGATTCTAATTTTTTAATCCGGTGTCGTTTTGCGTGTCAGTTCATAAACACTATGCCATGGGATCGGTGCGTCAAAGATCTCTTCCCAACTATTTTGCAATCTATATGGGACGGCTGTCAATCCTTTGGTCCTTAAGTGAAACTGATATACTTTTTTATTTATCACAGTTTTCCTTAACCAATTATGTTCTTTAATGCAAGGCTTTCCTCTTCCACTTTTGCGGTAAGGCTGCAATTATTTGGTTGTAATTTTGGGTAGAGCAGACATTTCCATATGTTTTTGTTAGCTGCATGTGCGACATAACTCCACCAGTCCTACCGATGATATAATTTACGAAGATTATACCTTTTTTAAACATTCTGTCACGAAATAATGTTTTTTTGTCAATTAGTATATTTGAATTTAACCACAATATTTGTTGCATTATTTGTTCTGTCGTTTCTGGAGGATTAAATTTAAATTGCAACCAACTTTCTATGGCTTGTTTAAGAAATAGTGATATTTGGGAGATTATTTCCTTTTCAAATAACTGAAAGTGAGAGGTTGGAATCTGAATAAAGGGAAAAAGGCCTTTCTTGAACATTGGGAGAGACAATCTTACTAATTTGCTTAAGAACCAGTTCGTATTTAAGTATAACTTTTGTATGACTGAAGCTTTTAGTGATAGGTCTAATGCTTTAATATTTAATAATTTCTGTCCTCCGAATTCATATTCATTATATAAATATGCCCTTTTAATTTTGTCTGGCTTGCCGTTCCAAATAAAATTGAATATTTTTTTCTCATATAATTTAAAAAACTGTTCGCTAGGCGTAGGCAAGACCATAAGCAAATAGGTAAACTGGGATAATACTAAAGAGTTAATCAGGGTGATCTTTCCACAAATTGACAGGTATTTTTCTTTCCATGGTAGTAAGATCTTATCTATTTTTGCTAACTTTCTATAAAAATTTATTGAAGTGAGATCATTTATTTCCTTTGGGATATGTATTCCGAGTATATCCACATCACCATCAGACCATTTTATTGGTAAACTACATGGTAATGTAAAATTTTTATTTTTTAGTGATCCAATACGTAATATAGTACATTTGTCATAATTTGGTTGTAATCCAGAGAGGTTAGAAAATGTATCTAGATCCTCTATGAGGCTGTGGAGGGATTCTAGTTGTGGATTTAAAAGAAAACATGAATCATCAGCGTACAATGACACCTTTGTTTTGAAGCCCTGTATTTCTAATCCTCTGATATTATTATTGGATCTGATTTTAATAGCTAACATCTCGATGGCCACAATAAATAGATATGCCGATAGTGGACAACCTTGTTTCACTCCTCTTGACAGTTTAAAACTTTCTGAAAAATAGCCATTATTTACTATTTTACACCTAGGGTTACTATACATGATTTTGACCCATTTTATAAGAGATTCTCCAAAATTGAAATGCTCCAGGCATTTATATATAAACCCCAGTCGAACTTTATCAAATGCCTTTTCGAAGTCTGCTATGAATATCAGGCCTGGTTTCCCATATTTTCCATAGTGTTCTATTGTTTCCAATACTTGCCTTATATTATCTCCAATGTATCTTCCATGTAAAAAACCTGTCTGATTAGAATGAACAATATCCGACAATACATTTTTAATTCTATGCGCTATACATTTTGCTAGGATTTTTGCATCACAACACTGAAGTGTAAGGGGCCTCCAATTTTTTTAATGGACTGGATCTTTATATTTTCCACTTGTATCCTGTTTCAGTAATAATGAGATCAGACCTTCTTGAGTGTCAGATAATCTACCATTTACATAGGAGTGGTTAAAACATGCTAATAACGGTCCTCTTAGTATATCAAAAAAGGTTTGGTATACCTCGACTGGTATGCCATCCAACCCTGGAGTTTTCCCAGACTTAAAGTCTTTAATTGCATCCAGAAGTTCCTCCTCTGTAATGTCACCTTCACATGAGTCTTTCTGTGTTGCTGTTAATTTGACATTATCAATAGAAAAAAAATCTCTACAATTAGCTTCAGTTAGAGGAGATGGAGGCGACTGAAAAGAAAACATATGCTTAAAGTACTTTGTTTCTTCCTTCAAAATATCATTTGGTGAATTATGGGTGACACCGTCAATTGTAACCAGTTTCATTAAGTTATTTTTGGTAGCATTCCTATGTTGAAGATTAAAAATGAATTTTGTGCATTTTTCCCCATAATCCATCCAGTTTGCTTTATTTTTATAATATATTACACTTGATCTTTCTTGAATAAGTTTCTCCATTTCTTTTTATTTTTCCTCTAATTTATTCTGAGCCTCTATGTTACAGTTTTTATTGCCATCTATCTGTTCTGTTAGACTTTCTATTTCCTTTCTTAGTATAAACTCTTTTGACCTACATTGCTTTTGTTTTCGAGATGAGTACTGAATTGCATGGCCTCTAAAGGAACATTTAAAGGTGTCCCATACAATAAGGGGATTCGCTGTACCTATGTTATGTTGGAAAAAGCCAGTTATAAATTCCTTTGTTCTAATTATAAATAAATTATCGTCCAATAGGCTTTGATTACATTTCCAATATCCTCGCCCACGTGGAAATTCATTAAGAGTAATGTATATGCCTATTATATGATGGTCTGACCGCATTCTGTCCCCTATCAACACTTTTTTTTTACTTTTGGTGCCAACGAGAATGAGATAAGAAAGAAGTCAAGACGACTAGCTTGATTCAGTCTCCGCCATTTATATCTCACTAGATCAGTATATTTAAGCCTCCATATATATACTAGTTCTAATGTATCCATGACATTCACAATTTCCTTAAGAGCATGTGGGTGATTGTTTGTGGTGTGATTTCCTTTACGGTCCATTGAGCTATTTAAAACAGTATTATAATCCCCCACCATAATAATATTGTCTTGAATTGCTTGCAGGCTTGATAATTTATTATATATATTGTCAAAGAATTGTGGATCATCATTATTTGGTCCGAAAAGGTTAATGAGCGATATCTGTTTATGGTCCAATAACATATTTAAAATAATCCATCTATCTTGCGTATCTATTTGGACAATTTGCACATTCGGATCGAAATTACTATTAATTAATATCATCACCCCTTTTGAATTTCTTTACCCATGGGAGAAGTATATTCCCCCCCCCCCCCCCCCCCCCCCCCACCATTCTTTTTTCCACGCTACTTCATCTCGAATTGTTGAATGAGTTTCCTGTATACAATAGATATTATATTCCTTCTCTTTGAGCCATGTAAATATTGTTCTTCTTTTGTTATTATCAGCTAAGCCATTACAATTATAACTGGCTATACTTATTTCACCATACACCATAATGAGATACAAGTTTCAAGTCTATTTATCATTATATATGTTTGTAAATTTACCAATAAAAAATAGCGTAATGATTGAGTGTCCATATAGCTGTACCGTGATATTTGCATTGCTACGGAGTAACCCTTCAATTGTTCTCCACTAATTCCCCCGCTAAAGCCCCTCCCCATCCCAAGTTGAGCCGTCATCCCAGTGATCAGCATCCCACCCAAGTCCCTCCGGATCCCTAAGGCCCCGAGAGGCCAGGACCCATCCATCGAAAACAGCACACAGTGCCACCCACAAAACAGAAGCAGATTTACCGCCAAAAGCATTTCCAATGCTTTCACCTCTATATATATATCTATATAACATTTTTTTTTTATTATGCATATCCTATTTTCCATCATTATCAATTAATATGTGTAATAATGTCGGCAGTTCACGCATAGGATTCTAACATATAACCCGGATTGCCATTGTATTACATTTAATTCATTGACAAGCAATTATTATCCTAGCAAATAATTCCTGTGGTCCATCCGATACCCACCCCCCCCCCCCCCTCCCCCCCCAACATCCCCACCCCCCCACAACAGATGCCAGACAAGCACACACGCACATACTCACATACTCCAACACACTCAACCCCCCTCCTCCACAATCCACCATAAAATCAGATACTCAATGGCTGTTATATCCCAGAGCCCAACTCGAGAAATAACTTGATTTACGAGTGTACATACAGTTAAAGCTGATTGAGAAAGCATGCAGATTGAGCAGAAATTGATAACAATGTGAGATTTGATTAATCTACTTAATCTATATCAAGTCCTAGGTGATGGAGATCAGATCCACCCTCTTCACCTGAAACACAAACACTCTGATCCCCTGTTGTAACCATTTTCCCAAGCATCTCCATGCGGTCAGACCTTTGATTATTTTGTGCCACCAGGGCCACAATGATAAACCCCCTCTCTGATTGTCATAGTGTGACCCCCTCCCCATGGGTTACTGCAGCCAGTGTTGCCAGCACTGCCACTACCTGGGTGGGCGTACCCCACCGGAATCCCCACCGGCTAGGTAAAAGGTCGTCAAGGTTCTCATTAGCAGCTTTGAGAATTTCCTTGTATATTATGCTCTCCCATCAGGGGGCTCTGGCTTTGTAGGACCAACCCTGCCAGGCAGGCTCAGAATCTTGAGGGGGCGGTGCTGCTCAAGTAGGTCTCTGACCGCATTTATTTCTCTGTTTAGGCTGCATATTCACAGCAGGTCCATAAAAGAGATGGGAACTTCTCTTTGGTGTATGGGTCACTCAGGTGGGTGTCCAGGTTATAGGGTTAGGGATCTTTCCATCATGATAGGACAATGAATAATTAGATTAGATGTATACTATATTTAAAAATGTATGTCCCTCATCTACACAAAATTGAAAGCTCTCTCTCTCACTACCCCTGTTCATAGACCCCCGGTCGGCTCTGGGATATGCAACCATTTCCCCTCTCACTCACTTAACGCCGTACCTTTTCAAACACAAAAATGCACACCACATGGTTGACTGCGGAAGAAATGGGCCGAGCGCGCAAACGCACCCACATCCACATCTGCCGCAAGGGGGAAAGGACGCCAGAGAGAACACAGGACCAACCACAACAACCATCCGCCAAAACAACAACCTCCCGCCAAAAAAGCCATGTTCTAATTATTTGTATATAAAGATGTATTATTCTGCTTGTTATATCGTTTTATCATTTTATAAAATACTATACTTACTATAAATGTTATTTAATATTACAATCCCTATCATTGCTAGTATCAGGTGCTCCAATATTTGACTCCTCTATTACAACTTTTAGAATAGCCATGGAGTAGTCTTTGTGTCTCTGAACATTTGGTTGTCAATATATAATCTATCCACCACTAGTGCAACACGTTTCCCTTTTAATCTGTTTTCCTTGAAGATTGGATACAGAACTTTGCGCCTTTCTACAATCTCCCTCGGGAACTGATCATTCATGCCTATTTTCGTGCCAGCAAGTCTTTTTCCTAGGCTTTTCACCATAGCTTTATCCTTAAAAAAAAGCAAATTTGGCAACGATTGGGCGCTCATATTTCTGTCCTCTTTTTCCGAAACGATGTACATGTTCGAGTTGGATTTTATCGACAGCCTCGAGTGGGATTTGTAGCGCTGTATGCAGGAAGTCCTTCATAATATTCTCTGTTATTTCTCCCTCCTTTTCCTGAATACCCGTAAGTACTAGATTTTCCCTCATCGATCTAGTTTGGATGTCTAGTAAGGCTTCTCTCAGAAGGTTGTTCTCCTTTTTTAGTTCACTAATGTCCATTTCCATCTTAGAGACTGTCACTTTTAATTCTTTGGTTTCTTTCTCCATTACCAAAGCTTTTTCGTCACTCATTTGAAGACTCGCTTTCAACTCTTTTACGTCTTTACTGACCAATTCTAGTATGCCCAATTTGTCATTTATCGACTTCAACAGGTCGCTTTCCACACTTACCATACCCAGTGGTGAAAAGCATATATCATCTGTATCAGTCGATGAGTCGCATTTCCTTTTGGGGATCGGCTCTCCACGCTTGTCTTCAGTCATGTTTGGGTGTTGCGTGTTGTTGTAATATTTGTCGATATATTTCTCTAGCCTTATGATCTGTTTTGTGTTATTATCCAGATTGAATTATATTAACTGCGAATATATGAAATGTTAATATTTAGTCTAACTTACTGATTTTGAATATTATGTTTTTATCTTGAGGTGTTTTGTACCGATTTCTATTCAATACGCCATCTTGTCTACGCGTGCCTTGCTCTTTGTGGTTTTAGACTGGGTTTCTATATAAGCACTTTGTGACAACTGCTGATGTAAAAAATGTCTTCTGGGAATACATATGAAGCAGACCAGGCCAGGGTTTGGGGTTTGAGAAGTCAATGAGAGGTAAAAATGACTTCCTTAGTTAATTTTGCAAATGTTCTGTCTTATGAAGTTTAACAAATTGACACATTTTCATGTTAGTCAAAAACAACTTTATATCGAAGGAGTGCCTTTGATTTGACGGCCTGCACATGTGTAGTCAGGGTAGTGGGTTCGATCCCCGGGACCACCCATACACAAAAATGTATGCACACATGACTGTAAGTCGCTTTGGATAAAAGCGTCTGCTAAATGGCATATTATTATTATTATTATAGTTCGGCACAAGACGACCATTAGACCCAATGACGTATTTCTGAGCATTAGCTTCAAATCAAATCAAATTGTATTTCTCACATGCGCTGAATACAACAGTGGTACATTTTACCGTGAAATGCTTACTTACGAGCCCTTTCCCAACAATGCAGAGTTAAAAAGTCACAAAAATTCACTAAATAAAAAAAGGAAATAGTAACATAATAAAATAACAATAATGAGGCTATAAGGAGTACCAGTACTGAGTCAATGTGCAGGGGTACCAGGTAGTTGAGGTAATTGAGGTAATATATATATGTAGGTAGGGGTGAAAGTGACTAGGCAATCAGGATAGAGATTACATCTCCTCATCCAGGGAGTGCACACACACACACACACACACACACACTCACACACACACACACACACACACACACACACACACACACACACACACACACACACACACACACACACACACACAGGGAGGGAATGTTGTGTTTGTTTAATATTGTTTCAGGACTATGAAAATGGAAAAAAGGATTAGCCTATGGATTATGAAAACAACAAAAATAAATGGGAAAATGGGAGAGGAGAAATGACTAGAGACAGTGTCGTTTAACTCACTGGCCATGACCCATGAGTTCTTCTTACCTTTGTTCAGTAGAAAAGTCTCCCTCTATAAACACTATAGGACGATTCATAGACCGGTCACTCTTCATGGACACACGGCTGGGTACAGGGGAGGCTGGTCTCTCCTGCTTGATTGGGCTTCAACACAACAGAGACAAACATTACGTCTCTCATCAACTCTGAGCTCAGATGGGGAAACATAAGAAGAGTTTCATTCCAAAACGCTATATATCAATTTTCAGAAATGTTTGTAAAGTGGCTTTTGTTGTTTAAAGAAACTATGAAAGAGATTGGAGACATGCATTTGTTTAAAATCTATCCCTTAACGGTTTCATTTCAGAGAGACAAATAATCATGTTTTTTGCAAAATGCTATATATCTGCCTCACTCTCAGAGAAATAAGTAGTACTGCTAGGTTTTACACAGTCAAATGTGACCGACCGGCTCGATTCTGACTTATATAGCAACATTTGAAATTGTGTTTTTTACATTGGATAAAAGTAGAGACTCAGCTTGAAAAAGGTATATCATACACTATCGTTGAGGAACAATGGGAAAGTAATTCTGCTTTGAAAGATGATAAACTTGTAACCTCACTTTTGAGAAAATGGCCTTTGAATGTTTTGGTTCACCTACTGGAGAGCTCTTCTTTATCTACAGTGGTGTTACTTTGGCAGATAATGTCACCCATCTAAATAAATAGTATATATATATAGTTAACTAAATGCATGGTGTTTTTGGTTTATGTCAGTTTCATTGTTTGTTATGCTATAAATTGTTATTTTATGGTTGTAAGTGGTCAAATGAACTAGAAAATGTCATATTTTGAAATTCTGAGTAATTACTACTTTAGTAAGGATACACTTTATTCAGTACTACTGCAGTTGCTTAATAATTCCAATAGACAGCAGCATAAAACCAAAAATGACATTTCAGAATATTCCTTTAGTTTTCTCCCTGGATACACCACCACTGCCCCTCACAGGAAAACTCCTGCACACGCTTTTCACTGTCCCTTTCCACACTGCTAACGCAAGAGGAACGACTGAAAAAGCATTTAACACATTACTGTGAAGTAATATAATGATGATTATTATTAGCTGTTTTGAAATTATACTTGATTACTATAACGATTATCAATAAGCCTGAACATTAATTTAGTCACCTCTGGTCGAGAAAAACTTATTTTCCTAGTACATTCATTGTCAGATTCATCAACCAGCAGCAAGCACTCTGCCTTCTAGCACAAGCGAGGGGCATGTTGAGGTACATTTGCTAACCACAAGGGTTGTATGATGTAATTAATTGGCGGGCTGGAAGACGCACTCTTGTCTTATCTATTCCGAGGTTGTTTATTCCCAATATCAGATATTAAGATACTTTTTTATAATGCATGTATACTAGGGTTGAGGTTAGCGCATCTGACTAGTGATTATTTACCCAGGGTTCAACACCTGCTATAGTCACTATTTAATTGCTCTTCTAAAAGCAACACAGGCCTAATACGAGATATATAGCTAACTAAAGTAATGAGTGACAGTCTTAGTTAATCACGGGACATATAGTCTTTGGTTGCATGCTATTTTATGTTAATCATATTGTTGCTTGTAGCCTATAACTGATGCTTTGTGGTCTTATGCTGCCATCTATTGGAACTATTTATTAATTAAAAGTTATTAATTCACATACAGCCTTGCAATAATAAATATAATAAAATAACTCATGGGTTAAGGCTAAAATAGGTTATACGTAGGGTTAAAGTTTCTGTATAGCACTTTGTGACATCTGCTGATGTAAAAAGGGCTTTATAAATACATTTGATTGATTGTTGGGTTTAGGGTTTTTAAGGCAAAAAACTGTTTATGGCACTCTTGCTCCTCCTTGTGGCCGTATGTGGGTACTACATACCTCATTCACAACACCTGCTAGGCTCATAATCTGAGGTAGCAACTGCGTCAGATCTACAAATCCATTAGCTAGACCACCCGATTAGAGAACAATCACCCCATTATATCCATTTGGTTTGCAACTCAGTGAACCTGTGTAGCATTCACTCAATTCGATGCCTACAAACAAAGATTTCGATGCATTTCAAATTACCCAGCAGCCATATAGAAACAACAAATCTTCAAAAAAAAGTGTATTTCTTAATTAAAAAATGTCTTCTGGCTGTTTAAATCGGCCATATCTTGAAAAAGAGGACAGGGGCATGCGTTTTTTTTTAAAACTTTTGATGGCTATCAAATCTTGTTAATAATAAGTTACCTGAGGTAAACCTACAGGGTTAACGCTTGCCAAGTAGCCGTAACCTTGTTAATAATAAGTTACCTGAGGTAAACCTACAGGGTTAACACAGGCAGGTCTCATTGATAACAATAGTGAAGCTGGCATTTTGACTCAGAACAATGGGCTGGGAATAGAACGTTCTGAAGGTGAGTTGGTGTCACAGAGCTCAATAGAACTAATAGGAGCTGGTAGGGTGAAAAATGCCCAAACATAAGGCCTGTTCTTTCGCGATTACTTCATAAGTAGGGACATAAGGTAATATTATGAAACTGGGCTCCATGGCGGATGCAATGAACTAGTTTTTATCAAGATAAAAAGTATTAAAAATGTCATGGAGCCCAGTTGAGGCGCCCCGAAAATTATATTCAAAAGTTCGGTCCTTGGACACAGAGGGGTTAAACACTAAAGTTACCGTCCATCTAGTGAAGAGAGGAGAACCGGACAGAAGGAGCGTAGGCCAGCATCCGTCAATGAGAGAGGGAGAAGCCCTCCACAGTATTTAACAGGTGGAAAAAACAACCAGGGAGCTCCATTGGTCCACAAGAAATGCAGGCAGCCAGTGCTGATGTAGTGGTAGCTATGATCACTAGGAGGCTGCTGGTAGAGTAGCTAGCTTAGCTAGCTGTACCGACTAGCTTGGCTAGCTAGCAGGTCATTCTTCTGTCCCTCGTCTCGAGGATGATGTCAAATACGGTGAACCACAAAATTAAACAAGGATAGCGAGTGAAAAGGATCTGGCTACACTCATACTGTCCCTGAACAAAAAGCAAATTGAACAATAAACTCCGGCATCTCAACACTGAAACGAACTCCGTCATTATTCCCCAAGATCACCTTAGCCCTAACTGGACAATATCCTGGCGCCACACCGGACGTGGACGCGGACAGTTCCAGAACGTGGACATGAGCAGTGCAACACAACAAACTAAACCAAGTCTTTACAGTGGGTTACATTAGTAATATATATATATATATATATATATATATATATATATATATATATATATATATATATATATATATATATATATATATATATATATATATATATATATATATATAACAAACATTCAAAGTTATTTTATAACAATATTTTGAGATCTGGGCCCATTTCCAAAAAGCGTCTCAGAGTAGAAAATGTGTCGTATAAGTGCTGAGAATTAAGACATTTTACTCTTATGGGTATAAATTAAAGCTATGCATGAAGTCTCTAGTCCCACCTAGTCGGCAGATATTTAGGACACCTCATGAGCTGTCCTAACCAGTTAAGAGTTAACAGCAGGTGTCTTGATAATACTATAGAATAATGCAGCGAGTCAGTGGTTCCTGTGCAACATGTAATTGCTTTGGAGTAGTTAAAAATTATATTTTTATATTTCTATATGATCAATCCATAAATAATATAGACCTACATGCAACAGTATGTCTTGTGCTTTTGGCAATGATTTATGTATAATAATTATATACAAGTGACAACATGTATGTCTGCATAGCATTTTGTCTTCATTTTGGCAGATTAACTCATGCTTATTTCTGAAGATTAACTCAGGTTTTCGCCCAGTGTCTAAGGAGTTGGAGCTGTGGCAGGAGTTGGACCTATGGCAGAAAGGTGACTGGTTCGAATCCCGGGCCGGGCGCTGGAAAGAACATATGGGCTTGATCTGACCTGGAGGGCTACTGGGTTCACTTTTATTGGTTCCATACAGTTGAAGTCGGAAGTTTACATACACTTAGGTTGGAATCATTAAAACTCATTTTTCAACCTCTCCACAAATTCCTTGTTAACAACCTATATTTTTGGCAAGTCGGTAAGGACATCTACTTTGTGCATGACACAATCATTTTTCCAACAGTTGTTTACAGACAGATTATTTCACTTATCATTCACTGTATCTCAATTCCAGTGGGTCAGAAGTTTTTATACACTAAGTTGACTGTGCCTTTAAACAGCTTGGAAAATTCCAGAAAATTATGTCATGGCTTCAGAAGCTTCTGATATTCTAATTGACATCATTTGAGTCAATTGGAGGTGTACCTGTGAATGTATTTCAAGGCCTACCTTCAAACTCAGTGCCTCTTTGCTTGACATCATGGGAAAATCCAAAGAAATCAGCCAAGACCTCAGAAAAAAATGGTAGACCTCCACAAGTCTGGCTCATCCTTGGGAGCAATTTCCAAAACACCTGAAGGTACCACGTTCATCTGTACAATCAATAGTATGCAAGTATAAACACCATGGGACCACGCAGCCGTCATACCGCTCAGGAAGGAGACGTGTTCTGTGTCTGAGAGATGAACGTACTTTGGTGTGAAAAGTGCAATTCAATCCCAGAACAACAGCAACGGACCTTGTAAAGATGCTGGAGGAAACAGGTACAAAAGTATCTATATCCACAGTGAAACGAGTCCTATATCGACATAACCTGAAATGCCGCTCAGAAAGGAAGAAGCCACTGCTCCAAAACCGCCATAAAAAAGCCAGACTATGGTTTGCAACTGCACATGGGGACAAAGATCGTACTTTTTGGAGAAATGTCCTCTGGTCTGATGAAACAAAAATAGAATTGATTGTCCATAATGACCATCGTTATGTTTGGAGGAAAAAGGGGGTTGCTTGCAAACCGAAGAACACCATCCCAACCGTGAAGCACGGGGGTGGCAGCATCATGCTGTGGGGGTGCTTTGCTGCAGGAGGGACTGGTGCACTTCAGAAAATAGATGGCATCATGAGGAAGGAATATAATGTGGATATATTGAAGCAACATCTCAAGGCATCAGTCAGGAAGTTAAAGCTTGGTCGCAAATGGGTCTTCCAAATGGACAATGGCCCCAAGCATTCTTCCAAAGTTGTGGCAAAATGGCTTAAGGACAACAAAGTCAAGGTATTGGAGTGGCCATCACAAAGCCCTGACCTCAATCCTATAAAAAATGTGTGGGCAGAACTGAAAAAGCGTGTGCGAACAAGGAGGTCTACAAACCTGACTCAGTTACACCAGCTCTGTCAGGAGGAATTGGCCAAAATTCACCCAACTTATTGTGGGAAGCTTGTGGAAGGCTACCCAAAACATTTGACCCAAGTTCAACAATTTAAAGGCAATGCTACCAAATACTAATTGAGTGTATGTACACTTCTGACCCACTGGGAATGTGATAAAATAAATAAAAGCTGAAATAAATCATTCTCTCTACTATTATTCTGACATTTCACATTCTTAAAATAAAGTGGTGATCCTAACTGACCTAAGACAGGGAATTCTTACTAGGATTAAATGTCAGGAATTGTGAAAAACTGAGTTTAATTGTATTTGGCTAAGGTGTATGTAAACTTCCGACTTCAACTGTATATTAAGGAAGTGATAGAAGCCTTTTTGGTTCTATAAGGAACCTTATTTTCTAAGTGTATAATAAACACATTTTTATTTAGATTATTTAGTTACCTACATCATGTTTTTTCAAGTTATCCCTTTGGAGCGCAACATCACGTTGTTAAAAAATAATCCTAAATTGGGCATGGCTATAAATTGGGCAATTGAAGGCATCTAGGGCGAAAAATGTGTTCGATGAAAATTAACATTGTATGCAACGTTGTAGGCAACATTATTGACAAGGGACCCTGATGCCTACGATGCCAAAGCTATTTAGAGTTGTTAAACGGGTGTGAAGAGTGTTTTGGTATAATGGTAATATTGTCAAAATTCCACTTGTAACAAACATCAGAATTGGTTAAAAAAATATGCATTCCATTATATTAGGCAATAATGAAGAGTAGGCAAAGTGTTCGTGTCTTGTGAAAATTCATTCATCTTAAGATAGCTATTTATTTTGCAAATAAACATAATAAATTCTTCATAAAATTGTCATCTCACCTCTTAGCTTTGGTGTCATGTTCCCCAGAGAGACTCATTGTAGAGGCAGGGCCCCACTCCTCTCTCTCCCCAGAGAGACTCATTTTAGAGGCAGGGCCCCCCTCCTCTCTCTCCCCAGAGAGTCGCATTGTAGAGGCAGGGCCCCCGTCCTCTCTCTCCCCAGAGAGACTCATTTTAGAGGCAGGGCCCCCCTCCTCTCTCTCCCCAGAGAGACTCATTTTAGAGGCAGGGACCCCCTCCTATCTCTCTCCAGAGAGACGCATTTTAGAGGCAGGGCCCCCCTCCTCTCTCTCCGCAGAGAGACTCATTTTAGACCACTGACCCCTAAACCGAGATGCAGCATGTTGGTTGTGGTTACCACAGTAACTAAACAGAGATGCAGCATGTTGGTTGTGGTTACCACAGTAACTAAACAGAGATGCAGCATGTTGGTTGTGGTTACCACAGTAACTAAACAGAGATGCAGCATGTTGGTTGTGGTTACCACAGTAACTAAACAGAGATGTAGCATGTTGGTTGTGGTTACCACAGTAACTAAACAGAGATGCAGCATGTTGGTTGTGGTTACCACAGTAACTAAACAGAGATGCAGCATGTTGGTTGTGGTTACCACAGTAACTAAACAGAGATGCAGCATGTTAGTTGTGGTTACCACAGTAACAACTCATTCTAGAATGTCCATTGTTCTCTTTTACTTTACTTTCTTTTTACTTTTCTCTTTTTTTTAGTTGAAATTTGAAAATGAATTTTCCCACACAGCAGGAAATGTATTCAAGGTTTAAAAAGGCTTCTAAAGTTTATAATTTCCACTTCAAAATGTCAGACTTATTTTGCTATAATGAAACATGTATCAACCCCTACAAAAAATGTCCATTAATTATAATCCACATACTACTTTATGCCCTCTAAGCTCATCACTAAGCTAAGGATCCTGGGACTAAACACCTCCCTCTGCAACTGGATCCTGGACTTCCTGACGGGCCGCCCCCAGGTGGTAAGGGTAGGTAACAACACATCTGCCACACTGATCCTCAACACGGGTTCCCCTCAGGGGTGCGTGCTCAGTCCCCTCCTGTACTCTCTGTTCACCCATGACTGCATGGCCAGGCACGACTCCAACACCACTATTAAGTTTGCCGACGACACAACAGTGGTAGGCCTGATCACCGACAACGATGAGACAGCCTATAGGGAGGAGGTCAGAGATCTGGCCGTGTGGTGCCAGGACAACAACCTCTCCCTCAACGTGACCAAGACAAAGGAGATGATTGTGGACTACAGGAAAAAAAAGAGGACTGAGCACGCCCCCATTCTCATCGACGGGGCTGTAGTGGAATAGGTTGAGAGCTTCAAGTTCCTTGGTGTCCACATCACCAATGAACTATCATGGTCCAAACACACCAAGACAGTCGTGAAGAGGGCACGACAAAGCCTATTCCCCCTCAGGAGACTAAAAAGATTTGGCATGGGTCCTCAGATCCTCAAAAAATTCTACAGCTGCACCATCGAGAGCATCCTGACTGGTTGCATCACCGCCTGGTATGGCAACTGCTTGGCCTCTGACCGCAAGGCACTACAGAGGGTAGTGCGTACGGCCCAGTACATCACTGGGGCAAAGCTTCCTGCCATCCAGGACCTCTATACCAGGCGGTGTCAGAGGAAGGCCCTCAAAATTGTCAAAGACTCCAGCCACCCTAGTCATAGACTGTTCTCTCTGCTACCGCACGGCAAGCGGTACCGGAGTGCCAAGTCTAGTTCCAAAAGACTTCTCAACAGCTTCTACCCCCAAGCCATAAGACTCCTGAACAGCTAATCATGGCTACCCGGACTATTTGCACTGCCCCCCCCACCCCATCCTTTTTACGCTGCTGCTACTCTGTTAAGTATTTATGCATAGTCACTTTAACTCTACCCACATGTACATATTACCTCAACTACCTCAACTAGCCGGTGCCCCCGCACATTGACTCTGCAACGGTACCCCCCTGTATATATAGCCTCCCTACTGTCACTTTATTTTACTTCTGCTCTTTTTTTCTCAACACTTTTTTTGTTGTTGTTTTATTCTTACTTTTTTTGTTTAAAATAAATGCACTGTTGGTTAAGGGCTGTAAGTAAGCATTTCACTGTAATGTCTGCACCTGTTGTATTCGGCGCATGTGACCAATAAAATTTGATTTGATTTGATTTGAATTCACATTTCCTGTTGCTGCAGGATTATTTTCCTGCTGAGAGAAACTGGGTCAAATTAAGATATGGCATCTGTAAGTGCATTCATCTTACGATAGCTAGGTGAGACAACCACATATTACAGTCATATATACAGGATACAAACATTTTATTCTAGCTGAACAATGGAAATGTAATGTTTTGCAAACAACAACAACAACAAAAATGCATACACATTTAAAATCTATGAATTACAAATCTGAGAAAAGTAATATTAGCAATAAATTATATATTTTTTAAAACACAAATGTGATTTTTTGGGGGAAATAGCGTTTTGGAAATAAACATAATAAATTCTTCATATAATTGTTATCTCACCTCTTAGCTTTGGTGTCATGTTCCCCAGAGAGACACATTTTAGAGGCAGGGCCCCCCTCCTCTCTCTCTCCAGAGAGACTCATTGTAGAGGCAGGGCCCCCCAACTCTCTCTCCCCAGAGAGACTCATTTTAGAGGCATGGCCCCCCTCCTCTCTCTCTCCAGAGAGACTCATTTTAGAGCACTGACCCCTAAACAGAGATGCAGCATGTTGGTTGTGGTTAACACAGTGACAACTCATTCTAGAATGTCAATTGTTCTCTTTTACTCATGATCTCTTAGAAATAAAACATTTACTAACAGACACATGCAAATAGTCGGGTGATTTAATTGTATCACAGGAACATTGTTACGTTCCTCAACAAGAAATAAAACATTGTCTCTCAAACAGAAGAAGGAACTAACAAAGAGTCACTAACAACAACCAAAACGAAACAGGTGGTTTTAGGAGGGGTTCTGAAAGACACTCATGGGGGTGTCCACTAGTGATGGGAAACAGAGGCTTTCTGAACGCTTTGGGGCTTTGACCAAATTGTGCCGAAAATGCCATTGATAGATTTGAGTGCTAATAAAGAACATTTAGTTAGAATGTGGGGTTCGCTTTTTGCCTCCAGGTTCACTATGTTTTCAAAAATGATGCATATGTGACTTTCAACGTGGCACCGTCATAGGATGCTACCTTTCCAACAAGTCAGTTCGTCAAATTCCTGCCCTGCTAGAGCTGCATGTTTGTTGATTTATGTAATGGCATATATTTTAATGCTTTATGTAATGTATTTTATCTATTGAAATATTTATAGTTTAAAATTTAGTTTCATGGTCATTTATTATGTTTTCCAGAATCTCCAACCAAACTCTGAGATCAGTCTCAGTCAGATTTGAGTACTAATAAAAATAACATTTAGTTAGTTATGTTTTCAAAAATGATGCATATGTGGTATTATTTAGGATACTAAAGACAGAATATTATCATAGGCTACACTAAATAAAACACATTATTTAAACAACAATGGGAAATCCCAATCCCCGTCCCTACCTGCTGAGCTCCCATTCAGGGGCTACAAACTGGAAGACATCAAACTAAATGTATAAATAAGGTGTCCAGTAGAGGTCAGTGTTTGAAAGAGACTTTGCATCTAAAAAAAAAGCACCAGGGAGAAATCAGTGAGATCTCTCGCATTTTGTGAGGCCGGTTGGACGTACTGCCAAATTCTCTAAAACGACGTTGGAGGCAGCTTATGGTAGAGAAATGAACATTCAATTCTCTGGCAACAGCTCTGGTGGACATTCCTGCAGTCAGCATGCCAATGGCACGCTCCCTCAAAACCTGAGACATCTGTGGCATTGTGTTGTGTGACAAAACTGCACATTTTCGAGTGGCCTTTTATTGTCCCCAGCACAAGGTGTACCTGTGCAATTATCATGCTGTTTAATCAGCTTCTTGATATTCCACCCCTGTCAGGTGGAAGGATTATCTTGGCAACTGAGAAATGCTCACTAACAGGGATGTTAACAAATTTGTGCACAACATTGGAGAGAAATAAGCTTTTTGTGCGAATGGAACATTTCTGGAATCTTTTATTTCAGCTCATGAAACATGGGACCAACACTTTACATGTTGCGTTTATATTTTTGTTCAGTATAGATAAAAACACAAAGCTTCCAGCAGTATTACATAGTATTGTTACTTTGATACAAGCATTGATACGTGGTCCTCTGTAGCTCAGCTGGTAGAGCACGGTGCTTGTAACGCCAGGGTAGTGGGTTCGATCCCCGGGACCACCCATACACAAAAATGTATGCACGCATGACTGTAAGTCGCTTTGGATAAAAGCGTCTGCTAAATATCATATTATTATACGTTGTGTCAAATCAGTAGAGATTTTGAAAACTGCAACGGTGCATCGTAGCTCCGGTATTAATCAACCAATCCCTAGTGTCCACTGAATGTTGACTAGCAACAAGAAAGTGGTACCTAAAGGACACCCAACATGAGTGCCCATTGAAGTGGCTCCAGACGAGGACATCTGAAATAAAACTTACAATATGGAGTAAAAAAACAAGTGGAGCAAACCAAACCAAACCAGACCAGACCAGACCACACCAAACCCTGGGAGATACAAGACAGAAAGACTTTGTTCATCAACTTAAAGAAGCAGAGCTACAAAGAGGTGCCAGTCTTCTAACATCTCTAAGGCCAACCAGAACACTGGACCAGCTGCTCTTCAATATCACATAACAGATGGAACCCTTCTGACTAAAGAGATGACGAGCCAGCACAGGCATAAGCATACTGTCTATTGAGGTGGCGCCAAGAGGTGCGGCCAACGTGCTAACGTCCAACCTCAAAATATAAATGGAAAAACCAAAGCCTGTAACAACATGTAGTTGTGACTGATATTTTTCACCTCATCTCCCTGTTACTGTTTGTTTAGGTAGTTATAGACAGTGCAGCAACACAAGGCCACATTCCTCTCAGCCCTTCCACTCTCTCAGGCTAATGTGTATTTATTAAAAGTAGACTATTTCTTTCAATCTGTTATTTTCTAAACGTATCTGAGAATGTAGACAGAAGGACTAAAACGGGCATGATAAATCTGAGGGGAAATCATTGATCCATTCAGAAAGTATTTTTGCAACAAGTAGGAGATTTATATTATGTAAAGTAGGCTAGGTTATAATATATAATAGTGGTTTGTTAGTGATATGCAGATGGAGGTCTATACCTCAGCTATAGCCTACATACAGTGGGGAAAAAAAGTATTTAGTCAGCCACCAATTGTGCAAGTTCTCCCACTTAAAAAGATGAGAGAGGCCTGTAATTTTCATCATAGGTACACATCAACTATGACAGACAAATCGAGGAAAAAAAATCCAGAAAATCCCATTGTAGGATTTTTAATGAATTTATTTGCAAATTATGGTGGAAAATAAGTATTTGGTCACCTACAAACAAGCAAGATTTCTGGCTCTCACAGACCTGTAACTTCTTCTTTCAGAGGCTCCTCTGTCCTCCACTCGTTACCTGTATTAATGGCACCTGTTTGAACTTGTTATCAGTATAAAATACACCTGTCCACAACCTCAAACAGTCACACTCCAAACTTCACAATGGCCAAGACCAAAGAGCTGTCAAAGGACACCAAAAACAAAATTGTAGACCTGCACCAGGCTGGGAAGACTGAATCTGCAATAGGTAAGCAGCTTGGTTTGAAGAAATCAACTGTGGGAGCAATTATTAGGAAATGGAAGACATACAAGACCACTGATAATCTCCCTCGATCTGGGGCTCCACGCAAGATCTCACCCCGTGGGGTCAAAATGATCACAAGAACGGTGAGCAAAAATCCCAGAACCACACGGGGGGACCTAGTGAATGACCTGCAGAGAGCTGTGACCAAAGTAACAAAGCCAACCATCAGTAACACACTACGCCGCCAGGGACTCAAATCCTGCAGTGCGAGACGTGTCCCCCTGCTTAAGTCAGTACATGTCCAGGCCCGTCTGAAGTGCATTTGGATGATCCAGAAGAGGATTGGGAGAATGTCATATGGTCAGATGAAACCAAAATAGAACTTTTTGGTAAAAACTCAACTCGTCATGTTTGGAGGACAAAGAATGCTGAGTTGCATCCAAAGAACACCATACCTACTGTGAAGCATGGGGTTGGAAACATCATGCTTTGGGGCTGTTTTTCTGCAAAGGGACCAGGACGACTGATCCGTGTAAAGGAAAGAATTAATGGGGCCATGTATCGTGAGATTTTGAGTGAAACCCTCCTTCCATCAGCAAGGGCATTGAAGATGAAACGTGGCTGGGTCTTTCAGCATGACAATGATCCCAAACACACCGCCCGGGCAACGAAGGAGTGGCTTCGTAAGAAGCATTTCAAGGTCCTGGAGTGGCCTAGCCAGTCTCCAGATCTCAACCCCATAGAAAATCTTTGGAGGGAGTTGAAAGTCTGTGTTGCCCAGCGACAGCCCCAAAACATCACTGCTCTAGAGGAGATCTGCATGGAGGAATGGGCCAAAATACCAGCAACAGTGTGTGAAAACCTTGTGAAGACTTACAGAAAACGTTTGACCTGTGTCATTGCCAACAAAGGGTATATAACAAAGTATTGAGAAACTTTTGTTATTGACCAAATACTTATTTTCCACCATCATATGCCAATAAATTCATTAAAAATCCTACAATGTGATTTTCTGGATTTTTTTTCCTCATTTTGTCTGTCATAGTTGACGTGTACCTATGATGAAAATTACAGGCCTCTCTCATCTTTTTAAGTGGGAGAACTTGCACAATTGGTGGCTGACTAAATACTTTTTTTCCCCACTGTATCCTAGATGACCAGCCTAAACCTGTTCAGATCAGTTCACATTGGCTATCAGTAGCAGGACTGATCACCTACAAATCGGTTTTCAGTCCAAATAACAGGGCATGTAGCCTAGGCCAAATATTTTCAAAACATTTCCTAAAGAGACCATCTGGGCCCGGTTTCCCTAAAGCACCTGAAGGCTAAGTTAATCGTTAGAACCTTTGTAGGAGTATTGTTAAATCTCCAAGCTGTTTCCAAAACCATTATTTCTTTATTTTTACTATTTTCTACATTGTAGAATAAGAGTGAAGACATAAAAATTATGAATTATGAATATGGAATCATGTAGTAACCCAAAAAGTGTTAAACAAATCGAAATATATGTTGTATTTGAGATTCTTTAAATAGCCACCCTTTGCCTAGATGACAGCTTTGCACACTCTTGGCAATCTCTCAACCAGCTTCATGAGGTAGTCACCTGGAATGCATTTCAATTAACAGGTGTGCCTTCTTTTAATATGCCATTTAGCAGACGTTTTTATCCAAAGCGACTTACAGTCATGTGTGCATAAATGTTAACGTATGGGTGGTCCCGGGGATCGAACCCACTACCCTGGCATTACAAGCGCCATGCTCTACCAATTGAGCTAGAGAGGACCACATTTGTCATTTGTTCTTAAACGGATGAGGATGTCATTTGTTCTTAAAAGTTAATTTGTGGAATTTCTTTCCTTCTTAATGCGTTTGAGCCAATCAGTGCTAGAGGCGTCACTACAGACCCTGGTTCTATTCCAGGCTGTATCACAACCGGCTGTGATTGGGAGTCCCATAGGGCTGCGCACAATTGCCCCAGCGTCGTCCGGGGTAGGCCGTCATTGTAAATAAGAACTTGTTCTTAACTGACTTGTCTACTTAAATAAAGGTTAAATTAAAAAAGGTTGAGTCTCTAGATTCCCTTGCTGCTCTGGATAAATAATGAAATGATTGTCATAGTGATTTAAACTGGGACTGGTTATCTCCAAACTCTGAGACCATGTCATTTGTTACATTTCACCCAATTGATAAAGGCAGCTAGAAGGCTGAACCCAGAAGACAACTCTAAATCAACACTTACTGATATTATCCTCAAATCCTTTCACTCATATTATAATGTATCTTTGTTCAACGGATGTCGGGAAGCCTATGATATCAATAGTGTAGCAAACAGCGGGTAGGGTGGTAAACCCAGGTCACTGGCGAAAAAGTCAAACACCCTACGCATCGCAGTAATGGGAATTGTAACTTGACTCACACTGTCCCCTACAAAAGTCCCGTGCTTCGACTACTCAGACCCCTCACACATCCGGACCATAAATTCTGATGGCCTCACAGACACCATACTACTTCTGACACCAATGTAGCGAACAGCGGGGCAGGGAAGCGAACCCAGGTTGCATGTGTAAAAGGCAAACAACCAACGCATCACGCCACTGGCGCCAATTGGGTTACTTGGTTGGAATTGTGACGTGGCTCATTTAGCGAGGATCACTACACTATAGTGGAACTATGATACAATTACAGTTATCATATGAAATGTTAAATGTAGAACTATAATATATGAATATATTGAATTTGATTTGCCCACATTCAGTTAGCTCCATTTTGTATGATTAAACTGACACGTACCTGTCTCAGTTGAAGTCGACTGTTAGGTCTGAGTGTTTTACTTCCATTCACTGTACTAAAATTACACCAGACATTACATTTCTCTACCACTTTATAATAATCCATGGAAAGATTCTCACCTTGTAGCCTGAATTCACAACCAGAACATGTCAAGTCATTGAGATATCTACTGTTCTGCTGAGAGAGCACCTTCCTGATGACTAGCGCTCTGTATATTCTAATGGGTGAAGTCTGATCTGGAATGTGAAGCTAACTGAAATCTAGATAAGCTTTGAAAAAACAGTATATCTAGCTTGCATCATAGTCCACCCCTCAGGCTACATACAGGTTTCAGCATGAGGCAGACATCAACAGCCGAGTTGTAGGCTACTACCTGGGTCGTATTCATTAGTTTACACCGCAGCCAACAGTTTTAAAATGTTGCAATAAACATTTTTTTTTTGTCATTTAGCAGACACTCTCATCCAGAACAACTTACAGTTAGTGAGTGCTTACATTATTATTCATACTGCCCCCCCATGGGAATCGAACCCACAACCCTGGCATTGCAAACACCATTCTCTACCAACTGAGCTACATCCCTGCCAGCAATTCCCTCCCTTACCCTGGGCCAATTGTGCACCACCCCATGGGTCTCCCGGTCGCAGCCGGCTACGACTTTACTTTCTTTTTACTTTTCTCTTTTTTAAATTTTAACTCTTCCGAGTCGGCGAACGCTTCGGCGCGTTCAAATCGCGGGCCGGCTTTAGGACCGCGCAGCATCCAAACCAAGTGACGCAGAGGGCTGCCGTCGATTTCATGCAGAAATGGAGACCCGAAGCTACGTTTTGAGTGTTTGTTTCATGTAAATACACCAACTAAAACCAAAGTTATGATAATTTCAATTCCATGAAAAAAGTGCGTCAAAATATGCGCTCTTTTATGAGCGCTTTGCATTTATTATAATAACTTTGTCGTCTTTTGTGATAAAAAGGAACGGAAAAAAACGTGTGCTTGTGCTAACCCGGTTCTTCAGGATGCACACGAGTATATAAACATTCATTCCCATGACAACTAGCCATTGCGAAAGAACGAACGAGAGGAATTAGTTCAGTTCATGAGTAGTTTTGGAGAGTTTTTCACGAGTTAGTAGCACCAGCCATGTTCCTGTGGCCATTGCCAATGTTGCAGAGGCCAAAGACAAAGCCACAGCAGGCCGCAGGGTTTGTCAACGCTGTAAACAAGTTGACAAGAAGAGGTTTGTCACACCATGGAAGTGCAAGGCCTGTGATGTGGCTCTCTGTGTCATTGTGGACAGGAACTGTTTTGAAGAGTGGCACAAATAGGGTAAAGGCCAGTGGCTATACCTACTTTTTTTGTAAATAGTTGTGTATTGCTTGTATATATCTCAAGAATACTTTTATATGTTCATATTTGCACTTTGTGGTTCAATTTGAAGCTTTTTTTTTCATTTTGGACAGAAACTGTTTTGAGGAGTGGCACAAAAAGGTTTAGGGTTAGAATAGAAGAAAAACGCCAGTGGTTATACCTACTTTTTATTGTAAATAGTTATTTATTGCTTGTATATATCACCAAAATACTTTTATATGTTCATATTTGCACCTTGTGGTTCAATTTGAAGCTTTTTAAATGCTTGGTTCACCATGTTTGAGGGTTTTACAATAAAAAAACCATCTTTTTTCTAAACGGACTTTGTGTTTTCTGTGTGTGTTTGGGTCCAGTGTGTTGAAATAGTATGTCAAAGTGAAAAACTTACTAACAGATCATATAGGTGAGGTTGTGCTGAAAAAAAAGATACCCAACATTGGTCTGGTAAACATTTCTTTATGTAGTATATCAGGGCAAAATTGAAGGTACCCAAAAACGGCCAAAAAAGCTCCAGACTCCGAAGAGTTAAATTTGAAAAGGAATTTTCCCACACAGCAGGAAATGCATACTTGTAATGTATTCAAGGTTTAAAAAGGCTTCTAAAGTTTATAATTTCCACTTCAACATTTCAGACTTATTTTGCTATAATGAAAAATGTATCAACCCCTACAAAAAATGTCCATTAATTATAATCCACATAATAATTCACATTTCCTGTTGCTGCAGGATTATTTTCCTGCTGAGAGAAACTGGGTGAAATGAAGACATGGCATCTGTAAGTGCATTCATCTTACGATAGCTAGGTGAGACAACCAAATATCACAGTCATATATTCAGGATACAAACGTTTTATTCTAGCTGAACATTGGAAATGTAGTGTTTTGCAAACAACAACCAAAAAAATTCATACACATTTAAAATCTATGAATTAAAAATCTGAGAAAAGTAATATTAGCAATAAATTATATTTTAAAAAAACACATGTGATTTTTTTGGGGAAATAGCGTTTTGGATATAAACATAATAAATTATTCATAAAATTGTCATCTCAGCTCTTAGCTTTGGTGTCATGTTCCCCAGAGAGACGCATTTTAGAGGCAGGGCCCCCCTCCACTCTCTCCCCAGAGAGACTCCTTTTAGAGGCAGGGCCCCCCTCCTCTCTCTCCCCAGAGAGACTCATTTTAGAGGCAGGGCCCCCCTTCTCTCTCTCCCCAGAGAGACTCATTTTAGAGGCAGGGCCCCCCTCCTCTCTCTCCCCAGAGAGACTCATTTTAGAGGCAGGGACCCCCTCCTCTCTCTCCCCAGAGAGACTCATTTTAGAGCACTGACCCCTAAACAGAGATGCAGAATGTTGGTTGTGGTGAACATAGTGACAACTCATTCTAGAATGTCAATTATTCTCTTTTATTCATGATCTCTTAGAAATAAAACATTTACTAACAGACATATCCAAACAGTCGGGTGATTTAATTTAATCACCTGAACATTGTTACGTTCCTCAACAGTAAATAAAACACTGTCTCTCAAACAGAAGAAGGAACTAACAAAGAGTCACTAACAACAACCAAAACGAAACAGGTGGTTTTAGGAGGGGTTCTGAAAGACACTCATGGGGGTGTCCACTAGTGGTGGGAAACAGAGGCTTTCTGAACGCTTTGGGGCTTTCAACACATTTTGCAGAAAACGCAATGGATAGATTTGAGGACTAATAAACAACATTTAGTTAGTTATGTTTTCAAAAACGATACATCTGTGGTATTATTTAGGATACTAAATACAGAAGATTATCATACGTTACACTAAATAAAACAAATTATTTAAACAACAATGGGAAATCCCAATCCCCGTCCCTACCTGCTGAGCTCCCATTCAGGGGCTACAAAATGGAAGACATCAAACTAAATGTATAAATAAGGTGTCCAGTAGAGGTCAGTGTTTGAAAGAAACTTTACATGTAAAAAAAAAAAAGCACTGGCACCAGGGAGAAATCAGCGAGATCTCTCGCATTTTGTGAGGCCGGTTGGACGTACTGCCAAATTCTCTAAAACGACGTTGGAGGCAGCTTATGGTAGAGAAATGAACATTCAATTCTCTGGCAACAGCTCTGGTGGACATTCCTGCAGTCAGCATGCCAATGGCACGCTCCCTCAAAACCTGAGCCATCTGTGGCATTGTGTTGTGTGAGAAAACTGCACATTTTCGAGTGGCCTTTTATTGTCCCCAGCACAAGGTGTACCTGTGCAATGATCATGCTGTTTAATCAGCTTCTTGATATTCCACCCCTGTCAGGTGGATGGATTATCTTGGCAACGGATAAATGCTCACTAACAGGGATGTTAACAAATGTGTGCACAAAATTTGAGAGAAATAAGCTTTTTGTGCGAATGGAACATTTCTGGAATCTTTTATTTCAGCTCATGAAACATGAGACCAACACTTTACATGTTGCGTTTATATTTTTGTTCTGTATAGATAAAGACACAAAGCTTCCAGCAGAGGTCAGTGCTCTTCTGACACCTGTCAGATGGTAGTGTGATGTCCGAAGCTTCGACAGTCATCATCACGTAGTATTGTTACTTTGATACAAGCATTGATACGTTGTGTCGAATCAGTAGTGCTTTGAAAACTGCACCGGCGCATCGTAGCTCCGGTATTAATCGTCCAATCCCTAGTGTCCACTGAATGTTGACTAGCAACAAGAAAGTGGAACCTAAAAGACTCCCACCATGAGTGCCCATTGAAGTGGCTCCAGACGAGGACATCTGAAATAAAAACCCTCCAACTTACAATATGGAGTAAAAAAACAAGTGGAACAAACCAGACCAAACCAGACCAAACCAGACCAAACCAAACCAAACCAGACCAGACCAAACCAGACCACACCAAACCAGACCAAACCAGACCATACCAGACCAAACCAGACCAAACCAAACCAAACCCGACCAAACCAGACCAAACCAGACCAAACCAGACCAAACCAAACCAAACCACACCACACCAGACCAAACCAAACCAGACCAAATCAGATCAAACCAGACCAAACCAGACCAAACCAAACCAGACCAAACCAAACCAGACCAGACCAGACCAAACCAAACCAGACCAAACCAGGCCAAACCAGACCAAACCAGACCAAACCAGACCAAACCAGACCAGACCAAACCAAACCAAACCAAACCAAACCAGACCAAACCAGACCACACCACACCAAACCAGACCAAATCAGATCAAACCAGACCAAACCAAACCAAACCAAACCAAAACACACCACACCAGACCACACCAAACCAGACCAAATCAGATCAAACCAGACCAAACCAGACCAAACCAAACCACACCAGACCAAACCAAACCAAACCAGACCAGACCAAACCAAACCAGACCAAACCAGGCCAAACCAGACCAAACCAGACCAAACCACACCAGACCAAACCAAACCAAACCAAACCAGACCAAACCAAACCAAACCAGACCAGACCAGACCAAACCAAACCAAACCAGACCAAACCAAACCAAACCAGACCAGACCAGACCAAACCAAACCAAACCAAACCAGACCAAACCAGACCAAACCAGACCAAACCAGACCAAACCAAACCAAACCCGACCAAACCAGACCAAACCAGACCACACCAAACCAAACCAGACCAAACCAAACCAAACCCAACCAAACCAAACCCTGGGAGATACAAGACAGAAAGACTTTGTTCATCAACTTAAAGAAGCAGAGCTACAAAGAGGTGCCAGTCTTCTAACATCTCTAAGGCCAACCAGAACACTGGGCCAGCTGCTCTTCAATATCACATAACAGATGGAACCCTTCTGACTAAAGAGATGACAAGCCAGCACAGGCATAAGCATACTGTCTATTGAGGTGGCGCCAAGAGGTGCGGCCAACGTGCTAACGTCCAACCTCAAAATATAAATGGAAATACCAAAGCCTGTAACAACACGTAGTCGTGACTGATATCTTTCACCTCATCTCCCTGTTACTGTTTGTTTAGGTAGTTATAGACAGTGCAGCAACACAAGGCCACATTCCTCTCAGCCCTTCCACTCTCTCAGGCTAATGTGTATTTATTAAAAGTAGACTATTTCTTTCAATCTGTTATTTTCTAAACTTATCTGAGAATGTAGACAGAAGGGCTAAAACGGGCATAATTGATCTGAGGGGAAATCATTGATACATTCAGAAAGTATTTTTTCAACAAGTAGGAGATTTATATTATGTAAAGTAGGCTAGGTTATAATATATAATAGCGGTTTGTTAGTGATATGCCGATGGAGGTCTATACCTCAGCTATAGCCTACATATCCTAGATGACCAGCCTAAACCTGTTCAGATCAGTTCCCATAACGTTACAGGCCTACCAGTAGCAGGACAGAGCATGTAGCCTAGGCACGAGCAATATGTGTATGTGTTATTTCATAGTTTTGATGTCTTCACTATTATTCTACAATGTAGAAAACTGTAAAAATAAAGAAAAATCCTGGAATGAGTAGGTGTGTCCAAACTTTTGACTGGTACTGTACTTCGGATGTAGCCTACATATCCTAGATCACCAGCCTAAACCTGTTCAAATCAGTTCACATTGGCTATCAGTAGCAGGATTGATCACCTACAAATCGGTTTCCAGTCTAAATAACAGGGCATGTAGCCTAGGCCAAATATTTTCACAACATTTCCTAAAGAGACCACCTGGGCCCGGTTTCCCTAAAGCACCTGAAGGCTAAGTTAATCGTTAGAACCTTTGTAGGAGTATATCTCCAAGCTGTTTCCCAAAACCATTGTTTCTTTATTTTTACTATGTTCTACATTGTAGAATAATAGTGAAGACATCAAAACTATGAAATAACACATATGGAATCATGTAGTAACCAAAAAAGTGTTAAACAAATCAAAATATATGTTATATTTGAGTTTCTTTAAATAGCCACACTTTGCGTTGATGACAGCTTTGCACACTCTTGGCATTCTCTCAACCAGCTTCACCTGGAATGCTTTTCCAACAGTCTTGAAGGAGTTCCTGCATATGCTGAGCACTTGTTGGCTGCTTTTCCTTCACTCTGCGGTCCGACTCATCCCAAACCATCTCAATTCGGTTGAGGTCAGGGAATTGTTGAGGCCAGGTCATCTGATGCAGCACTCCTTCACTCTTCTTCTTGGTAAAATAGCCCTTACACAGCCTGTACTTGTGCTGAAAAACCAATGATAGTCCCACTAAGTGCAAACCAGATGGGATGGCGTATCGCTGCAGAATGCAGTGGAAGCCATGCTGGTTAAGTGTGCCTTGAATTCTAAATAAATCACAGACATTGTCACCAGCAAAGCACCACCACACCATAACACCTCCTCCTCCATGCTTTACTGTGGGAAATACACATGCGGAGACCCACACCGCGTCTCACAAAGACACAGCGGTTGGAACCATAAATCTCAAATTTGGACTCCAGACCAAAGGACACATTTTGACCGGTGTAATGTCCATTGCTCGTGTTTCTTGGCCCAAGCAAGTCTCTTCTTATTATTGGTGTCCTTTAGTAGTGGTTTCTTTGCAGCAATTCGACCATGAAGGCCTGATTCACACAGTCTCCTCTGAACAGTTGATGTTGAGATGTATCTGTTACTTGAACTCTGTGAAGCATTTATTTGGGCTGCAATTTCTGAGGCTGGTAACTCTAATGAACGTATCCTCTGCAGCAGAGGTAACTCTGGGTCTTCCATTCCTGGGGCGGTCCTCATGAGAGCCAGCTTCATCATAGCGCTTGATGGTTTTTGTGACTACACTTGAAGAAACTCTCAAAGTTCTTGAAATGTTCTGTATTGACTTACCTTCATGACTTAAAATAATGATGGACTGTCATTTCTTTTTGCTTTTTTGAGCTGTTCTTGCTATAATATGGACTTGGTCTTTTAACAAATAGGGTTATCTTCTGTATACCTCCCTACCTTGTCACAACACAACTGATTGGCTCAAATGCATTAAGAAGGAAAGAAATTCCACAAATTAACTTTTAAGAAGGCACACCTGTTAATTGAAATGCATTCCAGGTGACTACCTCATGAAGCTGGTTGAGAGAATGCCAAGAGTGTGCAAAGCTGTCATCAAGGCAAAGGGTGGCTATTTGAAGAATCTCAAATACAAAATGTATTTTTGTTTAACACTTTTTTGGTTACCACATGATTCCATATGTGTTATTTTATAGTTTTAATGTCTTCACTATTATTCTACAATGTAAAAATTAGTAAAAATAAAGAAAAACCCTGGAATGAGTAGGTGTGTCCAAACGATGTCGGGAAGATTATGATATCAATAGTGTAGAAAACAGCGGGCAGGGCGGTAAACCCAGGTAACTGTCGAAAAAAGGCAAACACCCTACGCATCGCAGAAATGGGAATTGTAACCTGACTCACACTGTCCCCTACAAAAGTCCTGTGCTTCGACTACTCAGACCCCTCACATGTCCGGGCCATAAATTCTGATGGCCTCACAGACACCATACCACTTCTGACACCAATGTAGCGAACAGTGGAGCAGGGAAGAAAACCCAGGTTGCATGTGTAAAAGGCAAACAACCTACGCATCACGCCGTTGGCGCCAATTGGTTTACTTGGTTGGAATTGTGACGTGGCTCATTTAGCGAGGATCGCTACAATATAGTAGAACTATGATACAATTACAGTTATCATATGAAATGTTAAATGTAGAACTATAATATATACATATATTGAATTTGACTTGCCCATATTCAGTTAGCTCCATTTTGTATGATTAAACTGACACGTACCTGTCTCATTAGAAGTCGACTGTTAGGTCTGAGTGTTTTACTTCCATTCACTGTACAAAAATTACACCATACATTTAATTTCTCTACCACTTTATAATAATCCCTGGAAAGATTCTCACCTTGTAGCCTGAATTCACAACCAGAACATGTCAAGCCGTTGAGATATTTTCAGTTCTGCTGAGAGAGCACCTTCCTGATGACTGGCACTCTGTGTATTCTTAAGGGTGAAGTCTGAGTTGGAATGTGAAGCTAACTGAAATGTAGATAAGCTTTGAAAAAACAGTATATCTAGCTTGCATCATAGTCCACCCCTCAGGCTACGTTCAGGTTTCAGCATGAGGCAGACATCAACAGCCGAGTTGTAGGCTACAACCTGGGTCGTATTCATTAGTTTACACCACAGACAACAGTTTTAAAATGTTGCATAAACAGTATATAAGCTGTACAACGTGACCTAACGGTTTCTGTTGCCAAACGTTTTGCTACGGTGGGCACTAATGAACACACAGCCTTTCCACAATATTTATTTTTATCTCTTTCACACAGCAAACCTTCCTGAGTGAAAAGAGTTAACAGTAGATTAGAAAGAGAAAATGTTGTTGCTTGTTGTGTTTTAAGCCTGTTTTGAGAAGACAAGTCTATAGACCTATGATACAGTACACTCTTAGAAAAAATAGTTCCAAAAGGGTCCTCTGGCTGTCCCCATAGGAGAACGCTTTTGGGTTCCAGGTAAAACCCTTCTGGCTTCCATGTAGAACCCTCTGTGGAAAGGATTCTTCATGGAACCCAAAAGGGTTCTACCTAGGACCAAAAAGGGTTCTACAAAGGCTCTCCTATGGGGACAGCCAAATAACCCTTTTAGATTCTAGATAGTGTAGGAGTGATCACCCTGGGGCACACAGTTGGAAACAGAACGAATTCACATCCCACATCTAATTTATATTGAAAACATGTTAAGGACAGTAGGCCTATTATAACACTATAACAATATCATCAACTATATGAATACACGTAACAATATCATCAACTATATGAATACACATAACAATATCATCAACTATATGAATACACATAACAATATCATCAACTATATTAATACACATTACAATATCATCAACTATATTAATACACATAACAATATCATCAACTATATTATTACACATAACAATATCATCAACTATATTATTACACATAACAATTTCATCAACTATATTAATACACGTATTATTATTATAACTCCTCTCTCCCCAGGGGTAACAGCTCCTCTCTCCCCAGGGGTAGCAGCTCCTCTCTCCCCAGGGGTAGCAGCTCCTCTCTCCCCAGGGGTAACAGCTCCTCTCTCCCCAGGGGTAACAGCTCCTCTCTCCCCAGGGGTAGCAGCTCCTCTCTCCCCAGGGGTAACAGCTCCTCTCTCCCCAGGGGTAGCAACTCCTCTCTCCCCAGGGGTAGCAGCTCCTCTCTCCCCAGGGGTAACAGCTCCTCTCTCCCCAGGGGTAGCAACTCCTCTCTCCCCAGGGGTAGCAACTCCCCTCTCTCCAGGGTTAGAAGTTCCTCTCTCCCCAGGGGTAGCAACTCCTCTCTCTCCAGGGGTAGCAACTCCTCTCTCTCCAGGGTTAGAAGTTCCTCTCTCCCCAGAGGTAGAAACTCCTCTCTCCCCAGGGGTAGCAACTCCTCTCTCCCCAGGGGTAGCAACTCCTCTCTCTCCAGGGGTAGAAGTTCCTCTCTCCCCAGGGGTAACAACTCCTCTCTCCCCAGGGGTAGCAGTTCCTCTCTCCAGGGGTAACAACTCCTCTCTCCTCAGGGGTAGCAACTCCTCTCTCTCCAGGGGTAGCAACTCCTCTCTCCCCAGGGGTAGAAGTTCCTCTCTCCAGGGGTAACAACTCCTCTCTCCCCAGGGGTAGAAGTTCCTCTCTCCAGGGGTAACAACTCCTCTCTCCCCAGGGGTAGCAACTCCTCTCTCTCCAGGGGTAGCAACTCCTCTCTCCCCAGGGGTAGAAGTTCCTCTCTCCAGGGGTAACAACTCCTCTCTCCCCAGGGGTAGCAACTCCTCTCTCCCCAGGGGTAGCAACTCCCCTCTCCCCAGGGGTAGCAACTCCTCTCTCCCAGAGGTAACAGTAGTGGTAGTCGGTGGTGGTGGTTGTAGCTGTGACTGGAATGAGGCCTGTCCAGGGGCTTTTCTAGAATTTGAAGACATTGGGGCTTAGCCCAAAGACAGTGTGGGGGTCCGGAGCATTTCAACAGCTAAATGCATGCATTTGATGCACTTTGAGATGAACATTGAGAGATTAGAACATTGGGAGACTAGATATTTCTCAGGTAACTTGCACCTTCCCACCTGCCACAGCAGACACTGTCAGTACTCAATTACAGTTGCTTCTGTGGGTCTCTCTACTCTGGAACACTCTGTACTCTGGAACACTGTCTACTCTGGAACACTCTCTACTCTGGAACACTCTCTACTCTGGAACACTCTCTACTCTGGAACACTCTCTACTCTGGAACACTCTCTACCATGGAACACTCTCTACTCTGGAACACTCTCTACTCTGGAACACTCTCTACTCTGGAACACTCTCTACTCTGGAACACTCTCTACTCTGGAACACTCTCTACTCTGGAACACTCTCTACCATGGAACACTCTCTACTCTGGAACACTCTCTACCATGGAACACTCTCTACTCTGGAACACTCTCTACCACGGAACACTCTCTACTCTGGAACACTCTCTACTCTGGAACACTCTCTACCATGGAACACTCTCTACTCTGGAACACTCTCTACCATGGAACACTCTCTACCATGGAACACTCTCTACTCTGGAACACTCTCTACCATGGAACACTCTCTACTCTGGAACACTCTCTACTCTGGAACACTCTCTACTCTGGAACACTCTCTACTCTGGAACACTCTCTACTCTGGAACACCCTCTACCCTGGAACACTCTCTAATCTGGAACACTCTCTACTCTGGAACACTCTCTACGCTGGAACACTCTCTACTCTGAAACACTCTCTACTCTGGAACACTCTCTACCATGGAACACTCTCTACTCTGGAACACTCTCCACCCTGGAACACTCTCTCACTCTGGAACACTGTCTACTCTGGAACACTCTCTACTCTGGAACACTCTCTACTCTGGAACACTCTCTACTCTGGAACACTCTCTACTATGGAACACTCTCTACTCTGGAACACTCTCTACTCTGGAACACTCTCTACTCTGGAACACTCTCTACTCTGGAACACTCTCTACTCTGGAACACTCTCTACTCTGGAACACTCTATACTCTGGAACACTCTCTACTCTGGAACACTCTCTACCATGGAACACTCTCTACTCTGGAACACTGTCTCACTCTGGAACACTCTACTCTGGAACACTCTCTAGCCTGGAACACTCTCTAGCCTGGAACACTCTCTACTCTGGAACACTCTCTACTCTGGAACACTCTCTACTCTGGAACACTCTCTACTCTGGAACACTCTCTACCATGGAACACTCTGTACTCTGGAACACTTTCTCACTCTGGAACACTCTACTCTGGAACACTCTCTACTCTGGAACACTCTCTACTCTGGAACACTCTCTACTCTGGAACACTCTCTACTCTGGAACACTGTCTCACTCTGGAACTCTCTACTCTGGAATACTCTCTACCCTGGAACACTCTCTACTCTGGAACACTCTCTACTCTGGAACACTCTCTACTCTGGAACACTCACTACTCTGGAACACTCTCTACTCTGGAACACTCTCCACTCTGGAACACTCTCTACTCTGGAACACTCTCTACTCTGGAACACTCTCTAGTCTGGAACACTCTCTACTCTGGAACACTCTCTACTCTGGAACACTATCTACTCTGGAACACTCTCTACTCTGGAACACTCTCTACTCTGGAACGCTGTCTCACTCTGGAACACTCTACTCTGGAATACTCTCTACCCTGGAACACTCTCTACTCTGCAACACTCTCTACTCTGGAACACTGTCTACTCTGGAACACTCTCTACTCTGGAACACTCTCTACTCTGGAACACTCTCTACTCTGGAACACTCTCTACTCTGGAACACTCTCTCACTCTGGAACACTGTCTACTCTGGAACACTCTCTACTCTGGAACACTCTCTACTCTGGAACACTCTCTACTCTGGAACACTCTCTACTCTGGAACACTCTCTACCATGGAACACTCTCTACTCTGGAACACTCTCTACTCTGGAACACTCTCTACTCAGGAACACATACATCTACAGTGTATTGCCAAAAACCACTCAAGAACTTTAAAACATAGACTCTGACCTGTCCAATGAGCCAAACTGATTAAAGAATCCCACAGTACACAAACTATCTCTCTCTCTCTCTCTCTCTCACTCTCTCTCTCTCTCTCTCTCTCTCTCTCTCTCTCTCTCTCTCTCTCTCTCTCTCTCTCTCTCTCTCTCTCTCTCTCTCTCTCTCTCTCTCTCTCTCTCTCTCTCTCTCTCTCTCTCTCTCTCTCTCTCTCACACACACACACCAAAAACAAAAAAAAATCACATCAAACAAAACAGTATTGTGCTTTTAAAACTCACATCACTGTGATTGATCCATTTGAAGAAAGAAGTTCAACAGGTTGAAACTGAGTGAAAAACATGGTTGTTGTGGATGTTGTATATTATGTATACACATAGGCTATATATGAGCCCAAGCCCCAAAAAAACGAATGATAAAATAATGATTTTGCCATTATCCAATACATAGCCTACTGCATATTACACACGGCAGAAAAACATTAAAAACAGAAAAAGGATTTAAGATGTCTTCGGTACATAATTGGTCTAGCCTTGACTCCACAATTAAACACATTCTAGTAATGTCCTTTGAGTGATGACTGTATTATTATACATACTGGATGGACTGGTTACCTTATGTTACGCTCCACACTTCCTATCCATGAGTCTGGGAGAGAACGTATAGGCCCAAGCCATGCTGTTGGTTCATTGATTGTGCAGGGCAGCTTACAGAGTTAGCCTTCCGGTTTACAGAATTAGATTTTAATATAGTCTAGTAATAGGAAGAAAACAAATATGTTCATAATTAATAGGATGACATATTACTTTTAGCTACAGAATATCTCACCACCGTGCGTTTCCATCTCCTCCCCTCTATCCGAGCGCGCAGAGAGAAGGGCTGTCAACAGTTTAGTGAAATATGTTTCTTTGGGAAAACATGTTACTATTGATGATCCAAAACAGATTCCACCTGGTTTCCCAAATGAAGCACTGGGTAGCTGCAGGAACAGGGTTGGAGAGCCCATGGCATACAGAGTTTGGGCGGAATATCACCAATCGCGCAGCGAGAGGCTGCATGCTCCTCAAACAGAGGGTAGTGCGTACGGCCCAGTACATCACTGGTGCCAAGCTTCCTGCCATCCAGGACCTCTATACCAGGCGGTGTCAAAGGAAGGCCCTCAAAATTGTCAAAGACTCCAGCCACCCTAGTCATAGACTGTTCTCTCTGCTACCGCACGGCAAGCGGTACCGGAGTGCCAAGTCTAGGTCCAAAAGACTTCTCAACAGCTTCTACCCCCAAGCCATAAGACTCCTGAACAGCTAATCATGGCTACCCAGGCTATTTGCACTGCCCTCCCAACCCCCACCCCACCTTTTTACGCTGCTGCTACTCTGTTAATTATTTATGCATAGTCACTTTAACTCTACCCACATGTACATATTACTTCAACTACCTCAACTAGCCGGTGCCCCCGCACATTGACACTGCACCGGTACCCCCCTGAATATATAGCCTCCCTACTGTCACTTTATTTTACTTCTGCTCTTTTTTTCTCAACACTTTTTTGTTGTTGTTTTATTTTACTTTTTTATTAAAAATAAATGCACTGTTGGTTAGGGGCTGTAAGTAAGCATTTCACTGTAATGTCTGCACCTGTTGTATTCGGCGCATGTGGCCAATACAATTTGATTTTATTTGATTTGATTTTTGGAGTGAAATAACGAGAGTATACACAGCATATGATTGAAAAACTAAAAACGAATAGGCAGGAAAGCAGCCTCCATTCGCTAGTCGAGCTGTTCCCCTGACCCTGTTCATGCCCATTTGATAATCGGACATTATAAATCGAAACCAATCGTAAAATATTAAGGCCAGGCACCACAGGCAAAACATTGTGATTTTGCTTCCATCTGTCAATGTTCCGATTTTGGGATATTTTGGAACTATAACTTCCATACTTTCATAAAATGTACAATTACATTGGCAATAATGTATATAAATACTTGATTTGTATCATTTTATCCCAACTCCGTCAACTACACCTAGCATAAATGTCGTTTTTGTTAGCATGTTTCATGTAGAACTTCAACAGCTATTTTTCAAACTGTCCATGTTGAATCATATATAATTCAACAGCTTGTTTTCCGGAGCAGATCGTTACAGTCCATATATGTCTATATTCTTTGTGACGTAGTGCTGAAAGAGGCGGCATTTACTGACATCCGATTGGTTACTGACATTTAATGGCACTTTCCGGCAACCTGATTGGTTAAAATGCCTCATGTGCCGCACAGCGCTTCCTCGTTTGAGAATATCTCCCGCGAGGAATCCACGTAAAGAGAGACAACACGAGAAAATCTCGAAGAATATACCTACAGTATGTGAATAAAAAATAGGCGATCTCTGTTAGCCAATGCGAGAAAAGCAGTGTATGAAAGAAAACATGAGCCTGATCAGCCGATCCAGGCAGTGGCAGTACAGGTAGAGGAGGAAAAGGAGGAGGCCGGCAGCAGCGCGTCGAGACGCACATTAGTTGAGATGAAGATGACAGCTAGCAGCGATCAACCAGACAGCAGACAGACAGACAGCCAACAGTGGCTTTTATTCCACATGTCACAAAGAAACCAACTTGTACATGATTTGATTTGCCCTAAGTGTCTAAACACTGGACTGAAAATCACCATAGACCCCCACCAACCAGGGATTCTGTAATTCTGTCATGATAGAATGGGCACCCTGTGAAGGTGATCGTGATGCATTTAGGAGGAGTGTTTACACTTCCTCCAGGCTGCAGGAGGGCTCCAGGGGAGATGTGGCATTTTATATAAATGTGAGGATGGTTCTTCTAGCACACAAACGTGGACTTGGTTATGCAGCTCTAAAGAAAATAAACAAAGTCCTAGGGATTCCTTCCCTGAGTCTCAGCTCATATCAGAGACATGACAGGAGAGTGACAGGTCAATAAAAAGGGAGAGTAGCCCATTATTGTCAGGTGACTTGCTGTGGATAAATAATATTTAGTAGCCAACTGTGATTACTGAGAAATTAGCTTTACATAAAGTAAATGCATGCTGATATGCTAATATGTACATAGGGTAACATGCTGATATGCTAATATGTACATAGGGTAACATGCTGATATGCTAATATGTACACAGGGTAACATGCTGATATGCTAATATGTACATAGGGTAACATGCTGATATGCTAATATGTACATAGGGTAACATGCTGATATGCTAATATTTACATAGGGTAACATGCTGATATGCTAATATGTACATAGGGTAACATGCTGATATGCTAATATGTACATAGGGTAACATGCTGATATGCTAATATGTACATAGGGTAACATGCTGATATGCTAATATGTACATAGGGTAACATGCTGATATGCTAATATGTACATAGGGTAACATGCTGATATGCTAATATGTACATAGGGTAACATGCTGATATGCTAATATGTACATAGGGTAACATGCTGATATGCTAATATGTACACAGGGTAACATGCTGATATGCTAATATGTACATAGGGTAACATGCTGATATGCTAATATGTACATAGGGTAACATGCTGATATGCTAATATGTACATAGGGTAACATGCTGATATGCTAATATGTACATAGGGTAACATGCTGATATGCTAATATGTACACATGGTAACATGCTGATATGCTAATATGTACATAGGGTAACATGCTGATATGCTAATATGTACATAGGGTAACATGCTGATATGCTAATATGTACATAGGGTAACATGCTGATATGCTAATATGTACATAGGGTAACATGCTGATATGCTAATATGTACATAGGGTAACATGCTGATATTTAGTCCTGCAGTTATGACTGTAATGTCGACAGACATCATAATAAGTACTTTTTCCCCCACTTTAGTAGCAGAGATTCAGAGAGGGCAACAGCCAATGGGGAGTGCTGCAAAGCTAATTAGAATACGCAGATATAGACCCAGACATAGCAGAGTTGCTGAAGGAGGATGAGGATGCCATCATAGACATTCATGGATCTTTTGATGGCTCTTGGCACAAGAGAGGATTCACTTCCAACTATGGGATAGGTGTGTTCATTGGTGCTGGTACCAGCCAGCCCTAGAAAATGGTGAAGATCCACCCAGTCGCAAAAAACACGAAGGCCATACCAGTGGCGGCTCCTGAAAAAATTCTCAGGGGGGGCAATTTTTCTGACGATTTAGGTGACCTACACACATTTTTAAAAAGATATGTCCAGCAACAACATGAAGACAGGGGCAGCATATAAGTCAATACCAGAAGCATTTATTGACTGATCTCAAAAGTGTTGGCTTACAAAAGCAAAATAAGTTATCACAGTAAAAATAATCAAGGGTGTTCTTTCACATTCCTCAACACTGCATAAACAATATGCATTTCCATAAACAAATGAAATATCAGCTGAAAATACAGCATCTTGGTATTTGTTCAGATTGCAGGATCAACAAGAGCTTTTACCACATTTTTTGCCTCATGGTTGAATTGGAAATATGTGCACCTGAGCATAATTCACAACAAGCAAGCAGGAGCTTTTGATAGAGGCTACTGAAAACATTGATGCAAGTTATTGGTAATAAGAAATTTTTATAGACTTCCATATTCTGCCCTCTTGTATAGATTTGTGAAAATGAACAGTGATAGACATTTCGCCTGAAAACAGAATTTGAAAGTAATTTCTAGAAAAGGTAAACACAGCTATCTGTATGGCTTTGTAAAAATGAACAACCATATTCTGGCCAATTGTATAGATTTGTAAATATGAACAACCATATTCTGGCCAATTGTATAGATTTGTAAAAATGAACATGAACAGATTTTTTATTTTTTTGAATGGCAGTACCTTTCAAACATGTCTGCTTGCAGTAAGGTAGCACTCACAAGGTGGCCAGAGAAAGATAACCTTTCTTTGGTGTGATCCAGGATGGTGTTGCAGACCTCTTCAGACAGCCTCTGCTTCTCCTCTTCTCTCAAAGCTGTTCTGGGTCTTTTGGCTCCTGTTGCTTCTTGCAGCTGCTGTTGAGAGGAGTCCCTGAAGGCAAACAGACCAATGTGTTTTTTGGCTTTGTACATTATTGTTGTCTATGTGAATGAACCCGTGAATGAATGAACCCGTCCGGATGGCTTCAAAACATTCTATGAGGTCGTCTCGATTCTCGTAGACAGTGTTCACGACTCTGCTGTTGCTAACCTCATCGTTGTGGCGGCGGACAGCTAGTGTCGTAGTAAATATATTCACTCTCCCCAAAGCAGACAATCTCAAACAGCTATCCTTGTGGGTCTTTGACAGCTCATTTTTCTTAATCTTTTCTGAAAGATGTTGCATGTCGGTTACACCAGTCGCTGTCCAAGCGGTGCTGTCTGCCATGCCGCCTTCAGGGTGAAAGAGTAGTTTCTTAGTTACGTTCATGGTTATGTTACGTTACGTATGACGAAAGCGCGTAAGTGCAAGCCCTCAGAAACCCATAGAGATTGTATTGAAAGCTCTGATATTTGAAAAAAAAATATTTTACATTAGAGGCTATGAGAGACTTCTGGGCGATTTTCAACCTGACTGAAATCGCCCCAAAACGGGCGGGGACATTTGAAGCACGACTTTAGCCTGATTGGACATTTATTGGCAGATCAGACGTCTAGATTAGAACACTGAACTACTGTTGCCGTGATATGATTGATTAGAAAAAAAATCCCTTCCTTTTCCCGTTTGGCAGTGCGTCGCCCATATCGCCCTAATGAACACATCGCCCCTGGGCCATACATTCTTTAATTGAGAGGATGCACAGAAAATGGTACCTGTATATCATAGGATGTCAAATGATAACGTCCTCAAAAGAATGTAGCACGGAGGAACCCAGAATGCAAATGAACGTCTGAACTCTAATATGGTCGCGATGCCCCAAAACTGTCTTCTTGGGCAAAAGCTGCATTGCCAGTATGGCAGTAGCCACGTTCAATGAGGGAGCCACTGCTATATCAGATGGGATGGACTAATTGTGTATTGGCAGCACTTTGGTGACACTGGCAGCAATCAGAGAGGAGTTGTGAGAGCTGATGCTGCTTCAATGGAGTGTGACAAGGGGAGGCGCAGGTCACATGACACAGTCAAGATAGTAAAGCGGCACCAGCAACAACTCAAAGAGGGCCGTACATATGGGGCAGGCATAGCTGATTACTGTTCTGCACATTTCAACAGCCATACAAAAGCCTTGGATGTGACACATTGAGCAAAGTGATATGAGAATTTGCCCAAAACTGCATATTTGCCCAACAGACCAGTATTCAAAGCATATGCTCTATTGCTTGAAACAAATGTATTAAACGTGCTGATGTATTTGTAAAAGGTATATTTGATGTTTATTTGTCAGTTTAGAAGTGATATATGAAAAAGAGATACATTTAATGTGACGTAAATGGTCATATTTATGGAAAGTACATTTTAATTGCATTAGCCAATCTTTATCAGCCATGTTCTCTAAATGACATGTTCCCCGTGTGACAATTCATTTTTCTCAGTCTTCAGAGGACATTAACATTATTCCACACACAGGTTCTTAGGTCTTATAGTCAGACTTTTACTGTGGCTTTCTTTGATATCTTGTGTCGTTTTTATTGTAAGTGTCATTTTATTTGTAAATATATGCAAAATATGCATCCGTCATACATGTGAATAGAGTTTTTTTTTTTTTTTTCCATGAAATGACAATATTTTGATAAACTGTTCTGTAAAAGTCTGACCAGTGAGTGTCTGGAAGCAATGTGTTGAAAAAACAGATTCTCCTAATATGCAAATTAGTGCATATTTAAGGAGGTATTGCCTTATTTGCATATTTTACTTTAATAACAAATACAACTTGTAATTCAAAAATATATTGTATTTATGTATACTTTCAACTGGTAAAGTTTCAGTCTGATGAGAGTAAAGGAAAAACAATCCCTTTTAGTCTGTGGTGCTTGGCTTTAAGAGCAGGTAGGATTTAGTTTCTCCCTGTCTCTCGCCCACACTCCAGTACAGTAGGTGGCGGTAATGAAGCATAACGTTGGATGCCAACTGCTGTTAAACCCCTACGTCATTTTACTTGACTGGAGACTCTGGCATAATCTTTATTAATGCCGTGCTGTGCTCAAAACAACTGGAAATTCTGAGCTGGGAAATCTCAGACTTCCGACTTCAATGAGTTCAAGACAACTGGGAAATGGGGAAAAAATGAGCTCCAACTGGAAACATTTGTTTTAAATGGTCATTCAACTCGGAATTCTGGCCTCTTTCTAGAGCTCCGACTGGAAACATTTGTTTAAACGGTCATCCAACTCAAAATTCTGGCCTCTTTCTAGAGCTCCGACTGGAAACATTTGTTTTAAACGGTCATTCAACTGGGAATTTTGGCCTCTTTCTAGAGCTCCGACTGGAAACATTTGTTTTAAACGGTCATCCTACTGGGAATTCTGGCCTCTTTCTAGAGCTCCGACTGGAAACATTTGTTTTAAACGGTCATCCAACTGGGTATTCTGGTCTCTTTCTAGAGCTCCGACTGGAAACATTTGTTTTAAACGGTCATCCTACTGGGAATTCTGGCCTCTTTCTAGAGCTCCGACTGGAAACATTTGTTTTAAACGGTCATCCAACTGGGAATTCTGGTCTCTTTCTAGAGCTCCGACTGGAAACATTTGTTTTAAACGGTCATCCAACTCGGAATTCTGGCCTCTTTCTAGAGCTCCGACTGGAAACATTTGTTTTAAACGGTCCTCCTACTGGGAATTCTGGCCTCTTTCTAGAGTTCCGACTGGAAACATTTGTTTTAAACGGTCATTCAACTGGGAATTCTGGCCTCTTTCTAGAGCTCCGACTGGAAACATTTGTTTTAAACGGTCATCCTACTGGGAATTATGGCCTCTTTCTAGAGCTCCGACTGGAAACATTTGTTTTAAACGGTCATCCAACTGGGAATTCTGGTCTCTTTCTAGAGCTCTGACTGGAAACATTTGTTTTAAACGGTCATCCAACTGGGAATTCTGGCCTCTTTCTAGAGCTCAGACTGGAAACATTTGTTTTAAACGGTCATCCTACTGGGAATTCTGGCCTCTTTCTAGAGCTCCGACTGGAAACATTTGTTTAAACGGTCATCCAACTGGGAATTCTGGTCTCTTTCTAGAGCTCCGACTGGAAACATTTGTTTTAAACGGTCATCCAACTCGGAATTCTGGCCTCTTTCTAGAGCTCCGACTGGAAACATTTGTTTTAAACGGTCCTCCTACTGGGAATTCTGGCCTCTTTCTAGAGTTCCGACTGGAAACATTTGTTTTAAACGGTCATTCAACTGGGAATTCTGGCCTCTTTCTAGAGCTCCGACTGGAAACATTTGTTTTAAACGGTCATCCTACTGGGAATTCTGGCCTCTTTCTAGAGCTCCGACTGGAAACATTTGTTTTAAACGGTCATCCAACTGGGAATTCTGGTCTCTTTCTAGAGCTCTGACTGGAAACATTTGTTTTAAACGGTCATCCAACTGGGAATTCTGGCCTCTTTCTAGAGCTCAGACTGGAAACATTTGTTTTAAACGGTCATCCTACTGGGAATTCTGGCCTCTTTCTAGAGCTCCGACTGGAAACATTTGTTTAAACGGTCATCCAACTGGGAATTCTGGTCTCTTTCTAGAGCTCCGACTGGAAACATTTGTTTTAAACGGTCATCCAACTCGGAATTCTGGCCTCTTTCTAGAGCTCCGACTGGAAACATTTGTTTTAAACGGTCATCCTACTGGGAATTCTGGCCTCTTTCTAGAGTTCCGACTGGAAACATTTGTTTTAAACGGTCATTCAACTGGGAATTCTGGCCTCTTTCTAGAGCTCCGACTGGAAACATTTGTTTTAAACGGTCATCCTACTGGGAATTCTGGCCTCTTTCTAGAGCTCCGACTGGAAACATTTGTTTTAAACGGTCATCCAACTGGGAATTCTGGTCTCTTTCTAGAGCTCCGACTGGAAACATTTGTTTTAAACGGTCATCCAACTGGGAATTCTGGCCTCTTTCTAGAGCTCCGACTGGAAACATTTGTTTTAAACGGTCATCCTACTGGGAATTCTGGCCTCTTTCTAGAGCTCCGACTGGAAACATTTGTTTTAAACGGTCATCCAACTGGGAATTCTGGTCTCTTTCTAGAGCTCTGACTGGAAACATTTGTTTTAAACGGTCATCCAACTGGGAATTCTGGCCTCTTTCTAGAGCTCAGACTGGAAACATTTGTTTTAAACGGTCATCCTACTGGGAATTCTGGCCTCTTTCTAGAGCTCCGACTGGAAACATTTGTTTAAACGGTCATCCAACTGGGAATTCTGGTCTCTTTCTAGAGCTCCGACTGGAAACATTTGTTTTAAACGGTCATCCAACTCGGAATTCTGGCCTCTTTCTAGAGCTCCGACTGGAAACATTTGTTTTAAACGGTCCTCCTACTGGGAATTCTGGCCTCTTTCTAGAGTTCCGACTGGAAACATTTGTTTTAAACGGTCATTCAACTGGGAATTCTGGCCTCTTTCTAGAGCTCCGACTGGAAACATTTGTTTTAAACGGTCATCCTACTGGGAATTCTGGCCTCTTTCTAGAGCTCCGACTGGAAACATTTGTTTTAAACGGTCATCCAACTGGGAATTCTGGTCTCTTTCTAGAGCTCTGACTGGAAACATTTGTTTTAAACGTACATCCAACTGGGAATTCTGGCCTCTTTCTAGAGCTCAGACTGGAAACATTTGTTTTAAACGGTCATCCTACTGGGAATTCTGGCCTCTTTCTAGAGCTCCGACTGGAAACATTTGTTTAAACGGTCATCCAACTGGGAATTCTGGTCTCTTTCTAGAGCTCCGACTGGAAACATTTGTTTTAAACGGTCATCCAACTCGGAATTCTGGCCTCTTTCTAGAGCTCCGACTGGAAACATTTGTTTTAAACGGTCATCCTACTGGGAATTCTGGCCTCTTTCTAGAGCTCCGACTGGAAACATTTGTTTTAAACGGTCATTCAACTGGGAATTCTGGCCTCTTTCTAGAGCTCCGACTGGAAACATTTGTTTTAAACGGTCATCCTACTGGGAATTCTGGCCTCTTTCTAGAGCTCCGACTGGAAACATTTGTTTTAAACGGTCATCCAACTGGGAATTCTGGTCTCTTTCTAGAGCTCCGACTGGAAACATTTGTTTTAAACGGTCATCCAACTGGGAATTCTGGTCTCTTTCTAGAGCTCCGACTGGAAACATTTGTTTTAAACGGTCATCCAACTGGGAATTCTGGTCTCTTTCTAGAGCTCCGACTGGAAACATTTGTTTTAAACGGTCATCCAACTGGGAATTCTGGTCTCTTTCTAGAGCTCCGACTGGAAACTTTGTTTTAAACGGTCATTCAACTCGGAATTCTGGCCTCTTTCTAGAGCTCCGACTTTCCTGTAGAACTGTGACCATGGTGACACTTGATAACTTCCAATTGAATTAACTAAACACGGCCATTATTAATTACATAATAACACAAGGCTACAACAACAATAAACTGAAGTTAAAGGCTATTTATTACATCTGTTTGCCAGCTCCAGGTTGGCTACACAAGGGGCACAAAATGATTTGCAACGACTCCAGTCATTTCAACATATTTATAGTATAAAATGGCAGGCTACAGTAGCCTAGACAGGCATAACAATTAATAGGCTACTTGATGGCCAACAGATCTATCATTCTCCACATTTAATGTCTGTTTCATTGTGGAGGTTTTCTCATAACAGAAGCACATGATGGAGTTCCATAACTTCCATTTCAAATTTCCACTCGAGACCCAAGAACAAAACCCAAGAACAGAGCATGTGTAAAAACCTTCGCATGATATGGTTTTCCATAAGCAAAGTAGAATGCAGTTTAAACCACCTCCGACAGAATGTATCTAACGTGCTCTAGAGAGCCTAAAGTAGTTTTCCTGTGATTTGTCACCTTATTTCTTGATGTGCATCAGTTCTACAGCGTTAATATGTTTTATGGAATAAGGGTTGTAAAATAGGTGTCTCCATAATGACAATGATAATAGCCTACCTGATAACACATAGACCTACTGATTAGTTTCCAATTTGAAAACTGCTGTCTGTCAGCAACTCAGCTCAAGTAGCAGTTCTACTAACTAGTAATATCTCATTCCAGGTATTCATTCTCTTACTCTGTCCATTAGAATAGACTATTGTTCAGATTATTGTTCAGAAATACTTACTTTATTTTTCAGTTCTCTCCATATAGTGTTTTCTGCTCTGTCATCTCCAAATGGATCCTGTACATTCAGTTTCAGCTCAGCCATCTCCCCATCCTGATAATAAAGTGTTTTATTGGTATCTTCCACTAGATGGCAGTAAACCACTGCTGTAACTAGACTTTACAACACCATGTGTTTGGTTTCATGGTCCTGGTGACTCATACTACATTTACATTTACGTCATTTAGCAGAAGCTCTTATCCAGAGAGACTTCCAGTTGGTCCTGATGACTCCCGGGCCCTTATTCATATATGCAGTTTCCCAGAGGAGGAGTGTTGATCCCAGATCAGTACTCCCACTCTTTATGAATACTGTCACAGGTGACTCTTCAAGATGAGGCTCATGATTTAAAAGTTATATACTTTTTTATCTTTACAGAAATTGTCTTTATTTAAACCAAGGCAGTTTGAGTTAGTAGCGATGAATTTTCAACTGTCCGCTGCTGTAAACCTATGTGATTGGATGTTATAGACCCCCATCTGAACAGTTTCTTTCCCCATGCTGTAGCCCTCACAAACTGGCCATCTGGCCCATAGAGACTAAAGGACTATACACTCTATGCTGCACACCACATCAAGTAAAGACCACATAGCTACAGTTATATGCTTTTCTGTTTTTACCCACTTTTACAACCGACTGGTATCCATATGAATCAGTGGAATATACAGACTAGTTAGCCACCTCCCAATAAGGGTTCAGCAACATCAAGCAAGGACCACTAAACAGACAGCCAATGAATGGACTGGTATCCATATGAATCAGTGGAATATACAGACTAGTTAGCCACCTCCCAATAAGGGTTCAGCAACATCAAGCAAGGACCACTAAACAGACAGCCAATGAATGGACTGGTATCCATATGAATCAGTGGAATATACAGACTAGTTAGCCACCTCCCAATAAGGGTTCAGCAACATCAAGCAAGAAGCTCTAAACAGACAGCCAATGAATGGACTGGCATCCATATGAATCAGTGGAATATACAGACTAGTTAGCCATCTCCCAATAAGGGTTCAGCAACATCAAGCAAGGACCACTAAACAGACAGCCAATGAATGGACTGGTATCCATATGAATCAGTGGAATATACAGACTAGTTAGCCACCTCCCAATAAGGGTTCAGCAACATCAAGCAAGGACCACTAAACAGACAGGCATTAAAATAGTCTTAAAATATTGTTGGCCAACCAAAACGTTAACCCGTAAGCGGATAGGGTGGAATTGTACTGTGAGCTGGCTCAGTCTAAACACATGGCTCTGGGTGGAACCACCTTTTGTCTTTCCACTGAAAAGGGGGTAGCTGCATCCAAATATGGCCAACGGAGTATGGCCGAGTGTGTGTGTCGTAAGGAAAGTAGTGGGCGTGTGGAAAAGGAGTGGGTGTGTCGAAAGGAAAGTAGTGGGCGTGTGGAAAGGAAAGTAGTGGGCGTGTGGAAAAGGAGTGGGTGTGACGAAAGGAAAGTAGTGGGCGTGTGGAAAAGGAGTGGGTGTGTTGAAAGGAAAGTAGTGGGCGTGTGGAAAGGAAAGTAGTGGGCGTGTGGAAAAGGAGTGGGTGTGACGAAAGGAAAGTAGTGGGCGTGTGGAAAAGGAGTGGGTGTGTCGAAAGGAAAGTAGTGGGCGTGTAGAAAAAAAGTGGGTGTGTCGAAAGGAAAGTAGTGGGCGTGTGGAAAAGGAGTGGGTGTGACGAAAGGAAAGTAGTGGGCGTGTGGAAAAGGAGTGGGTGTGACGAAAGGAATGTAGTGGGCGTGTGGAAAAGGAGTGGGTGTGTCGAAAGGAAAGTAGTGGGCGTGTGGAAAAGGAGTGGGTGTGTCGAAAGGAAAGTAGTGGGCGTGTGGAAAAGGAGTGGGTGTGTCAAAGCGCTCTGCTACAGGTTAGATGGTTTTGATTGAGTGTTGTTTTTCTTCTGTGTCTTCCCAGGAAACTACCGTACATTGAGCTACCGTACCACCAGAGTTTGGACTTCTGTTTTTAAGCCAGAGGATGAGTCTGAGTCGTATTTCACTGTTAGTTTTACACAAATAATGGTACATTGTCAGTTCTAAAACTGATGATTGTTTATTTGTGATTAAAAGTATTGATGATGGGTGTAGTTCATGCGTAGAATGTGTGTGCAGCTGTCACCCAGCTACTAGGTAGCTACTTCCCATTGAGTCTGAGTTAGTTTTAGTGCTACTTCCCATTGAGTCTGAGTTAGTTTTAGTAGCTACTTCCCATTGAGTCTGAGTTAGTTTTAGTAGCTACTTCCCATTGAGTCTGAGTTAGTTTTAGTAGCTACTTCCCATTGAGTCTGAGTTAGTTTTAGTAGCTACTTCCCATTGAGTCTGAGTTAGTTTTAGTAGCTACTTCCCATTGAGTCTGAGTTAGTTTTAGTAGCTACTTCCCATTGAGTCTGAGTTAGTTTTAGTAGCTACTTCCCATTGAGTCTGAGTTAGTTTTAGTAGCTACTTCCCATTGAGTCTGAGTTAGTTTTAGCAGGTACTTCCCATTGAGTCTGAGTTAGTTTTAGTAGCTACTTCCCATTGAGTCTGAGTTAGTTTTAGTAGCTACTTCCCATTGAGTCTGAGTTAGTTTTAGTAGCTACTTCCCATTGAGTCTGAGTTAGTTTTAGCAGGTACTTCCCATTGAGTCTGAGTTAGTTTTAGTAGCTACTTCCCATTGAGTCTGAGTTAGTTTTAGTAGCTACTTCCCATTAAGTCTGAGTTAGTTTTAGTAGCTACTTCCCATTGAGTCTGAGTTAGTTTTAGTAGCTACTTCCCATTGAGTCTGAGTTAGTTTTAGTAGCTACTTCCCATTGAGTCTGAGTTAGTTTTAGTAGCTACTTCCCATTGAGTCTGAGTTAGTTTTAGTAGCTACTTCCCATTGAGTCTGAGTTAGTTTTAGTAGCTACTTCCCATTGAGTCTGAGTTAGTTTTAGTAGCTACTTCCCATTGAGTCTGAGTTAGTTTTAGTAGCTACTTCCCATTGAGTCTGAGTTAGTTTTAGTAGCTACTTCCCATTGAGTCTGAGTTAGTTTTAGTAGCTACTTCCCATTGAGTCTGAGTTAGTTTTAGTAGCTACTTCCCATTGAGTCTGAGTTAGTTTTAGTAGCTACTTCCCATTGAGTCTGAGTTAGTTTTAGTAGCTACTTTCCTTTGAGCCTGAGTTAGTTTTAGTAGCTACTTCCCATTGAGTCTGAGTTAGTTTTAGTAGCTACTTCCCATTGAGTCTGAGTTAGTTTTAGTAGCTACTTCCCATTGAGTCTGAGTTAGTTTTAGTAGCTACTTCCCATTGAGTCTGAGTTAGTTTTAGTAGCTACTTCCCATTGAGTCTGAGTTAGTTTTAGCAGGTACTTCCCATTGAGTCTGAGTTAGTTTTAGTAGCTACTTCCCATTGAGTCTGAGTTAGTTTTAGTAGCTACTTCCCATTGAGTCTGAGTTAGTTTTAGTAGCTACTTCCCATTGAGTCTGAGTTAGTTTTAGCAGGTACTTCCCATTGAGTCTGAGTTAGTTTTAGTAGCTACTTCCCATTGAGTCTGAGTTAGTTTTAGTAGCTACTTCCCATTAAGTCTGAGTTAGTTTTAGTAGCTACTTCCCATTGAGTCTGAGTTAGTTTTAGTAGCTACTTCCCATTGAGTCTGAGTTAGTTTTACTAGCTACTTCCCATTGAGTCTGAGTTAGTTTTAGTAGCTACTTCCCATTGAGTCTGAGTTAGTTTTAGTAGCTACTTCCCATTGAGTCTGAGTTAGTTTTAGTAGCTACTTCCCATTGAGTCTGAGTTAGTTTTAGTAGCTACTTCCCATTGAGTCTGAGTTAGTTTTAGTAGCTACTTCCCATTGAGTCTGAGTTAGTTTTAGTAGCTACTTTCCTTTGAGCCTGAGTTAGTTTTAGTAGCTACTTCCCATTGAGTCTGAGTTAGTTTTAGTAGCTACTTCCCATTGAGTCTGAGTTAGTTTTAGTAGCTACTTCCCATTGAGTCTGAGTTAGTTTTAGTAGCTACTTCCCATTGAGTCTGAGTTAGTTTTAGTAGCTACTTCCCATTGAGTCTGAGTTAGTTTTAGTGGCTACTTCCCATTGAGTCTGAGTTAGTTTTAGTAGCTACTTCCCATTGAGTCTGAGTTAGTTTTAGTAGCTACTTCCCATTGAGTCTGAGTTAGTTTTAGTAGCTACTTCCCATTGAGTCTGAGTTAGTTTTAGTGGCTACTTCCCAATGAGTCTGAGTTAGTTTTAGTAGCTACTTCCCATTGAGTATGAGTTAGTTTTAGTAGCTACTTCCCATTGAGTCTGAGTTAGTTTTAGTGGCTACTTCCCAGCCATTGCCAGACAGTAGTGCTTGTCAAGGAGGAGCGAAGGGCGCACAGGTTTGTGTCAAGAACTGCAACGCTGCTGGGTTTTTCACGCTCAACAATTTCCTGTGTGTATCAAGAGGGGTCCACCACCCAAAGGACATCCAGCCAACTTCACACAACTGTGGGAAGCGTTGAAGTCAACTTGGGGGTGCAACTCAATATTAGGAATGTGTTCTTAATGTTTTGTACACTGTGTATATTTCATAGTCATTTATATTTCATTTATCTTTTCAAGGGCTGATGACAAAGGATTTTTTTTTGTATATATATATATTTTTTTAGGGGGTTACTACATGATTCCATATGTGTTATTTTATAGTTTTGATTTCTTCACTATTATTCTACAATGTAAAAAATAGTAGAAGTAAAGAAAAACTCTTGAATGAGTAGGTGTGTCCAAACCTTTGACTGGTACTGTACATATTAACATTTTATGAACACTTCCTAAGTCATTCCAAAACACTTTTACGACCCAACGAAAGAGCCTTCAACTATGAGGTCCTATTTGATATTTCCTAGCTCTGCCGTTGAGGCGCTGAAGCAATCACACCTGGAACACAGAATTTTGTGCAACTTCTGGAACGTGTTTACAGTAAAGACAGTAGCCAATAGGATGTACCCTTACAGTTTTAGACAGTAGCCAATAGGCTGTACCCTGACAGTTGTAGACAGTAGCCAATAGGCTGTACCCTGACAGTTGTAGACAGTAGCCAATAGGCTGTACCCTGACAGTTTTAGACAGTAGCCAATAGGCTGTACCCTGACAGTTGTAGACAGTAGCCAATAGGCTGTACCCTGACAGTTTTAGACAGTAGCCAATAGGCTGTACCCTGACAGTTGTAGACAGTAGCCAATAGGATGTACCCTGACAGTTTTAGACAGTAGCCAATAGGCTGTACCCTGACAGTTGTAGACAGTAGCCAATAGGCTGTACCCTTACAGTTGTAGACAGTAGCCAATAGGCTGTACCCTGACAGTTGTAGACAGTAGCCAATAGGCTGTACCCTGACAGTTTTAGACAGTAGCCAATAGGCTGTACCCTGACAGTTTTAGACAGTAGCCAATAGGCTGTACCCTGACAGTTTTAGACAGTAGCCAATAGGCTGTACCCTTACAGTTGTAGGCAGTAGTCAATAGGCTGTACCCTGACAGTTGTAGACAGTAGCCAATAGGCTGTACCCTGACAGTTTTAGACAGTAGCCAATAGGCTGTACCCTTACAGTTGTAGACAGTAGCCAATAGGATGTACCCTGACAGTTTTAGACAGTAGCCAATAGGCTGTATCCTGACAGTTGTAGACAGTAGCCAATAGGCTGTACCCTGACAGTTTTAGACAGTAGTCAATAGGCTGTACCCTGACAGTTGTAGACAGTAGCCAATAGGCTGTACCCTGACAGTTTTAGACAGTAGCCAATAGGCTGTACCCTTACAGTTTTAGACAGTAGCCAATAGGCTGTACCCTTACAGTTTTAGACAGTAGCCAATAGGCTGTACCCTTACAGTTGTAGACAGTAGCCAATAGGCTGTACCCTGACAGTTTTAGACAGTAGCCAATAGGCTGTACCCTGACTGTTGTAGACAGTAGCCAATAGGCTGTACCCTGACAGTTTTAGACAGTAGCCAATAGGCTGTACCCTGACAGTTGTAGACAGTAGCCAATAGGATGTACCCTGACAGTTTTAGACAGTAGCCAATAGGCTGTACCCTGACAGTTGTAGACAGTAGCCAATAGGCTGTACCCTTACAGTTGTAGACAGTAGCCAATAGGCTGTACCCTGACAGTTGTAGACAGTAGCCAATAGGCTGTACCCTGACAGTTTTAGACAGTAGCCAATAGGCTGTACCCTGACAGTTTTAGACAGTAGCCAATAGGCTGTACCCTGACAGTTGTAGACAGTAGCCAATAGGCTGTACCCTGACAGTTTTAGACAGTAGCCAATAGGCTGTACCCTTACAGTTGTAGACAGTAGCCAATAGGATGTACCCTGACAGTTTTAGACAGTAGCCAATAGGCTGTATCCTGACAGTTGTAGACAGTAGCCAATAGGCTGTACCCTTACAGTTTTAGACAGTAGCCAATAGGCTGTACCCTTACAGTTTTAGACAGTAGCCAATAGGCTGTACCCTTACAGTTGTAGACAGTAGCCAATAGGCTGTACCCTGACAGTTTTAGACAGTAGCCAATAGGCTGTACCCTGACAGTTGTAGACAGTAGCCAATAGGCTGTACCCTGACAGTTGTAGACAGTAGCCAATAGGCTGTACCCTGACAGTTGTAGACAGTAGCCAATAGGCTGTACCCTGACAGTTGTAGACAGTAGCCAATAGGCTGTACCCTTACAGTTGTAGACAGTAGCCAATAGGCTGTACCCTGACAGTTGTAGACAGTAGCCAATAGGCTGTACCCTGACAGTTTTAGACAGTAGCCAATAGGCTGTACCCTGACAGTTTTAGACAGTAGCCAATAGGCTGTACCCTGACAGTTTTAGACAGTAGCCAATAGGCTGTACCCTGACAGTTTTAGACAGTAGCCAATAGGCTGTACCCTGACAGTTGTAGACAGTAGCCAATAGGCTGTACCCTGACAGTTGTAGACAGTAGCCAATAGGCTGTACCCTGACAGTTGTAGACAGTAGCCAATAGGCTGTACCCTGACAGTTGTAGACAGTAGCCAATAGGCTGTACCCTTACAGTTGTAGACAGTAGCCAATAGGCTGTACCCTGACAGTTGTAGACAGTAGCCAATAGGCTGTACCCTGACAGTTTTAGACAGTAGCCAATAGGCTGTACCCTGACAGTTTTAGACAGTAGCCAATAGGCTGTACCCTGACAGTTTTAGACAGTAGCCAATAGGCTGTACCCTTACAGTTGTAGGCAGTAGTCAATAGGCTGTACCCTGACAGTTGTAGACAGTAGCCAATAGGCTGTACCCTGACAGTTTTAGACAGTAGCCAATAGGCTGTACCCTTACAGTTGTAGACAGTAGCCAATAGGATGTACCCTGACAGTTTTAGACAGTAGCCAATAGGCTGTATCCTGACAGTTGTAGACAGTAGCCAATAGGCTGTACCCTTACAGTTTTAGACAGTAGCCAATAGGCTGTACCCTTACAGTTTTAGACAGTAGCCAATAGGCTGTACCCTTACAGTTGTAGACAGTAGCCAATAGGCTGTACCCTGACAGTTTTAGACAGTAGCCAATAGGCTGTACCCTGACAGTTGTAGACAGTAGCCAATAGGCTGTACCCTGACAGTTTTAGACAGTAGCCAATAGGCTGTACCCTGACAGTTGTAGACAGTAGCCAATAGGATGTACCCTGACAGTTTTAGACAGTAGCCAATAGGCTGTACCCTGACAGTTGTAGACAGTAGCCAATAGGCTGTACCCTTACAGTTGTAGACAGTAGCCAATAGGCTGTACCCTGACAGTTGTAGACAGTAGCCAATAGGCTGTACCCTGACAGTTTTAGACAGTAGCCAATAGGCTGTACCCTGACAGTTTTAGACAGTAGCCAATAGGCTGTACCCTGACAGTTGTAGACAGTAGCCAATAGGCTGTACCCTGACAGTTTTAGACAGTAGCCAATAGGCTGTACCCTTACAGTTGTAGACAGTAGCCAATAGGATGTACCCTGACAGTTTTAGACAGTAGCCAATAGGCTGTATCCTGACAGTTGTAGACAGTAGCCAATAGGCTGTACCCTTACAGTTTTAGACAGTAGCCAATAGGCTGTACCCTTACAGTTTTAGACAGTAGCCAATAGGCTGTACCCTTACAGTTGTAGACAGTAGCCAATAGGCTGTACCCTGACAGTTTTAGACAGTAGCCAATAGGCTGTACCCTGACAGTTGTAGACAGTAGCCAATAGGCTGTACCCTGACAGTTGTAGACAGTAGCCAATAGGCTGTACCCTGACAGTTGTAGACAGTAGCCAATAGGCTGTACCCTGACAGTTGTAGACAGTAGCCAATAGGCTGTACCCTGACAGTTGTAGACAGTAGCCAATAGGCTGTACCCTTACAGTTGTAGACAGTAGCCAATAGGCTGTACCCTGACAGTTGTAGACAGTAGCCAATAGGCTGTACCCTGACAGTTTTAGACAGTAGCCAATAGGCTGTACCCTGACAGTTTTAGACAGTAGCCAATAGGCTGTACCCTGACAGTTTTAGACAGTAGCCAATAGGCTGTACCCTGACAGTTTTAGACAGTAGCCAATAGGCTGTACCCTGACAGTTGTAGACAGTAGCCAATAGGCTGTACCCTGACAGTTGTAGACAGTAGCCAATAGGCTGTACCCTGACAGTTGTAGACAGTAGCCAATAGGCTGTACCCTGACAGTTGTAGACAGTAGCCAATAGGCTGTACCCTTACAGTTGTAGACAGTAGCCAATAGGCTGTACCCTGACAGTTGTAGACAGTAGCCAATAGGCTGTACCCTGACAGTTTTAGACAGTAGCCAATAGGCTGTACCCTGACAGTTTTAGACAGTAGCCAATAGGCTGTACCCTGACAGTTTTAGACAGTAGCCAATAGGCTGTACCCTGACAGTTGTAGACAGTAGCCAATAGGCTGTACCCTTACAGTTGTAGACAGTAGCCAATAGGCTGTACCCTGACAGTTTTAGACAGTAGCCAATAGGCTGTACCCTTACAGTTGTAGACAGTAGCCAATAGGCTGTACCCTTACAGTTGTAGACAGTAGCCAATAGGCTGTACCCTGACAGTTGTAGACAGTAGCCAATAGGCTGTACCCTGACAGTTTTAGACAGTAGCCAATAGGCTGTACCCTGACAGTTGTAGACAGTAGCCAATAGGCTGTACCCTGACAGTTTTAGACAGTAGCCAATAGGCTGTACCCTGACAGTTGTAGACAGTAGCCAATAGGCTGTACCCTGACAGTTTTAGACAGTAGCCAATAGGCTGTACCCTGACAGTTGTAGACAGTAGCCAATAGGATGTACCCTGACAGTTTTAGACAGTAGCCAATAGGCTGTACCCTGACAGTTGTAGACAGTAGCCAATAGGCTGTACCCTTACAGTTGTAGACAGTAGCCAATAGGCTGTACCCTGACAGTTGTAGACAGTAGCCAATAGGCTGTACCCTGACAGTTTTAGACAGTAGCCAATAGGCTGTACCCTGACAGTTTTAGACAGTAGCCAATAGGCTGTACCCTGACAGTTTTAGACAGTAGCCAATAGGCTGTACCCTTACAGTTGTAGGCAGTAGTCAATAGGCTGTACCCTGACAGTTGTAGACAGTAGCCAATAGGCTGTACCCTGACAGTTTTAGACAGTAGCCAATAGGCTGTACCCTTACAGTTGTAGACAGTAGCCAATAGGATGTACCCTGACAGTTTTAGACAGTAGCCAATAGGCTGTATCCTGACAGTTGTAGACAGTAGCCAATAGGCTGTACCCTTACAGTTTTAGACAGTAGCCAATAGGCTGTACCCTTACAGTTTTAGACAGTAGCCAATAGGCTGTACCCTTACAGTTGTAGACAGTAGCCAATAGGCTGTACCCTGACAGTTTTAGACAGTAGCCAATAGGCTGTACCCTGACAGTTGTAGACAGTAGCCAATAGGCTGTACCCTGACAGTTTTAGACAGTAGCCAATAGGCTGTACCCTGACAGTTGTAGACAGTAGCCAATAGGATGTACCCTGACAGTTTTAGACAGTAGCCAATAGGCTGTACCCTGACAGTTGTAGACAGTAGCCAATAGGCTGTACCCTTACAGTTGTAGACAGTAGCCAATAGGCTGTACCCTGACAGTTGTAGACAGTAGCCAATAGGCTGTACCCTGACAGTTTTAGACAGTAGCCAATAGGCTGTACCCTGACAGTTTTAGACAGTAGCCAATAGGCTGTACCCTGACAGTTGTAGACAGTAGCCAATAGGCTGTACCCTGACAGTTTTAGACAGTAGCCAATAGGCTGTACCCTTACAGTTGTAGACAGTAGCCAATAGGATGTACCCTGACAGTTTTAGACAGTAGCCAATAGGCTGTATTCTGACAGTTGTAGACAGTAGCCAATAGGCTGTACCCTTACAGTTTTAGACAGTAGCCAATAGGCTGTACCCTTACAGTTTTAGACAGTAGCCAATAGGCTGTACCCTTACAGTTGTAGACAGTAGCCAATAGGCTGTACCCTGACAGTTTTAGACAGTAGCCAATAGGCTGTACCCTGACAGTTGTAGACAGTAGCCAATAGGCTGTACCCTGACAGTTGTAGACAGTAGCCAATAGGCTGTACCCTGACAGTTGTAGACAGTAGCCAATAGGCTGTACCCTGACAGTTGTAGACAGTAGCCAATAGGCTGTACCCTGACAGTTGTAGACAGTAGCCAATAGGCTGTACCCTTACAGTTGTAGACAGTAGCCAATAGGCTGTACCCTGACAGTTGTAGACAGTAGCCAATAGGCTGTACCCTGACAGTTTTAGACAGTAGCCAATAGGCTGTACCCTGACAGTTTTAGACAGTAGCCAATAGGCTGTACCCTGACAGTTTTAGACAGTAGCCAATAGGCTGTACCCTGACAGTTGTAGACAGTAGCCAATAGGCTGTACCCTGACAGTTGTAGACAGTAGCCAATAGGCTGTACCCTGACAGTTGTAGACAGTAGCCAATAGGCTGTACCCTGACAGTTGTAGACAGTAGCCAATAGGCTGTACCCTTACAGTTGTAGACAGTAGCCAATAGGCTGTACCCTGACAGTTGTAGACAGTAGCCAATAGGCTGTACCCTGACAGTTTTAGACAGTAGCCAATAGGCTGTACCCTGACAGTTTTAGACAGTAGCCAATAGGCTGTACCCTGACAGTTTTAGACAGTAGCCAATAGGCTGTACCCTTACAGTTGTAGGCAGTAGTCAATAGGCTGTACCCTGACAGTTGTAGACAGTAGCCAATAGGCTGTACCCTTACAGTTGTAGACAGTAGCCAATAGGCTGTACCCTGACAGTTGTAGACAGTAGCCAATAGGCTGTACCCTGACAGTTGTAGACAGTAGCCAATAGGCTGTACCCTGACAGTTGTAGACAGTAGCCAATAGGCTGTACCCTTACAGTTGTAGACAGTAGCCAATAGGCTGTACCCTTACAGTTGTAGACAGTAGCCAATAGGCTGTACCCTTACAGTTGTAGACAGTAGCCAATAGGCTGTACCCTTACAGTTGTAGACAGTAGCCAATAGGCTGTACCCTGACAGTTGTAGACAGTAGCCAATAGGATGTATCCTGACAGTTGTAGACAGTAGCCAATAGGCTGTACCCTGACAGTTGTAGACAGTAGCCAATAGGCTGTACCCTTACAGTTATAGACAGTAGCCAATAGGCTGTACCCTTACAGTTGTAGACAGTAGCCAATAGGTTATTGTGTCTATTTGAGCATAATGTAGGTATTCCAACAAAACCAATGGAGTAAATCCCAGAACATTTTCACATGGAAATAACTTTTGATTTCTATGATAGAGCCTACAGTAGCCTATATGTGGTGTTTCAATGAAGGCTTACATTGAATTAAACTTTTAAAAACGTTTTTACATTATGAAGGGCTTGACATTAATTATTTCTTACATGGTCTGTAACTTCATGGGCCAAATAGCTGATTGTAAATTGCATTGTATTGTGTTGTATGATGCAAGAAACCACTTTACAAAATACAATTAATTATTATTACCAGACAGAGAATTAGACAATGTCTCAAAATACGACACTGCCCCTTTAATTAAGACGGAAGATTTTTACCTGACTGGCTTTTCAAAGACAGCTTGAAATGTAGCCTAGACGTGTTGTGCTCTTGTAGAGAGCAGTAACTCCTCATTGCTGACCTATACTTATCTATAACGGGGATAATAACTCGCTAGAAAAGAATGTCGACAAATGCGCTCCGATCTGAGCTGATCCCGCCAGTAGAATTCTACTCCGTTGCGCTCTGGCTCTGCCTACAACTAAATCACAGACTCAGTCTTGCAAAGTTATATTTGTTTTGGTTTGTTGCATTGAAAAAAGGGGTAATATAATGTTGATTCGATCACAGAAAAGACGTTGATCTGTAATATAGTGCAAACGAATGGGGGCGAACGCAGTGAAGTTCAATGTCTTGCGTCTCTGTGCAGCATGGCATTTCTTCTGCGCAGCAGTCCTGGAGGAAGTAGCGTTTGATTTATATGATACAGGATACCCTACAGTAGCTTATATGTGTGTTGCAACACAATCTCACACTCAATTCGTGCAAATATGTACAAAAAGTATTTCAGCAGATTTTGTGTGTTTTTGTGAGTTTTTGTGTGTCTTAATTCATATGAAAATACACACATTTTCGTGTGTCTTAATTCATAGGAAAATACATTTTCTGGGGGGCAAACTTCAGAACAATCTTTTGAAAGTTATTAGAGCAATGCATGATGGGAAACGGTGTTCTACACTGACTTTTTTTGTGTCCCACATTTATTTATATATAAAAAACTAACATGTTAACAACACAAGGCATTTCTTCTGCGCGGCAGTCGTGGAGGAAGTGCACAGCTTAGAGGGGACATTGGTTGGCATGCATATGCTCCAGGAACGTTTCACCGGTAAATCATGAAGAATTTACCATATCATTCACAATTGACAGTGATAAATGTGAAGGGAGGGTGAGCAATACATTTGTGCATAAAGTATAGATTAAACTGGAGAAACCCAGTCCTCGGCCTTGATCCAGTCATTGTCCCTGGTCTTGCCACTTTAAGACTAGCAAGAAAACATAAAAAGGAAGTCATGTTTTTAACCAGAAATAGCAAATAAATCATTCATTATTTAATCGTGAGCAAGTTGTGGACCTATTCCTTACAAAGGGTTTTATGATTTTTGGTTGCACCTTGTCTCACGTCGGTTTGACGCCTTCTTCTCCTCTCAAATACTGTATTTGTTTTAAACTACTGTGTCTTGCTAAAGTATTCAGACCCCTTGGATTTCTTCATATTTTATTGTGTTACAAAGTCGGATTAAATTGTAATGTCAAAGTGGAAGATCTTTTTGTTTTAAAGAGATGAATACAAATTAGATATAGTCATTGCATAAGTATTCAGCCCTTTTGTTTAAGCTTAAATTAGTTCAGGAGTAACATTTGATTTAACAAATCACATAATAAGTTACCTGGACTCACTCTGTGAAATAAGAGGGGTTGACATGATTTCTGAATGACTGACCCTTCCTCTGTCCCCCATACATATAGCATCTGTAAGGTCCCTCAGTCAAGTATTGAATTTCAAGCACAGATTAAACTACAGCGACCAGGGAGCTTTTTCGAAAGCCTCATAAAGAAGGGCAGTGATTGGTTGATGGGTAATGATAACAAATCAGACATTGAGTATCTCTTTAAGCATGATGGTCAAGTTAATAAATATGCTGTGGATGATGTATTAAACCACCCAGACACATCAAAGATACAGTCCTCCTTCTAATCTGAGCTGCAGGACAGGAATGAAACTGCTCAGGGATGTCACCATGAGGCCATTGGTGATTTTAAAACAGTTACAGAGTTCAATAGCTGTGATGGGAGAAAAATGAGGATGGATCAACAACATTGTAGTGACTCCACAATACTGACTTTGATGATAGATTGAAAAGAAGGATAGAAACATACAGAATAGAAATACTCCCAAACATGCATCTGGTACAACAAGGAGCTAAAGTAATAATGCCAGAAACACCCTGCAAAGGAATACACGTTTTGGCCTAAATGCAAAGCCTTATGTTTGGGGCAAATCCAACATAACACATTCCTGAGACACTGGGAGTGGAATACACCTTTCAGCAAAGCCAAATCTAAACTGGATTTGCTTACCAAGAAGAAAGTGAATGTTCCTGAGACTTGAAACTGCTGTCATGATCCCCAACATCTTGACAGAGTTTGAAGAATGATGAAAATAATTGTGGGGAGGCTGAAAAAAAATATTTTGCCCACGCTACAGACGGCTACATCAGTGGGTTAATAAAGGACTAGTAAAGGCTCAGTAAATACAGTTACAATAATTTCAATGTACTGCAGATGACTTACCTCCTTGGAAGTTCTATTGGCAATCATTTCAATGTACTGCAGATGACTTACCTCCTTGGAAGTTCTATTGGCAATCATTTCAATGTACTGCAGATGACTTACCTCCTTGGAAGTTCTATTGGCAATCATTTCAATGTACTGCAGATGACTTACCTCCTTCGAAGTTCTACTGGCAAATATTTCTAGAATGGGGGAAATGGTTTGCCTCCGGATGCACTGGACACTGAAACAATAAATGAAGTCTTTCAATCACCCCCATCTGAACATGAATCAAGTGCCAGTCATTAGCAGTATTAACTTTACATCTCCACCTAGTCTTAGACTATGCCAGCCTCCTGCTAAGTAGGGGATCATCAATCACGGACATTTTTGTGTTCATTGATTAAAAACATTAAAGTTATTGACATCAATAAGACTTATGAATAAACAAAGTATTCAGACCTCTTGACTTTTCCCACATTTTGTTACGTTACAGCCTTATTCTAAAATTGATTAAATTAATGTTTTTCCTCATCAATCTACACACAATACCACGTAATGACAAAGCGAAAACAGGGTTTTAGAAATGTTTTCAAATTTATTAAAATGTAAAAACAGAAATACCTTATTTACATACGTATTCAGACCATTTGCTATGAGACTCAAAATTGAGCTCATGTGCATCCTGTTTCCATTGATCATCCTTGAGATGTTTCTACAACTTGATTAGAGTCCACCTGTGGTAAATTCAATTCATTGGACATGATTTGGAAAGGCATACAGCTGTCTATATAAGATCCCACAGTTGACAGTACATGTCAGAGCAAAAACCAAGCCATGAGGTCGAAGGAATTGTCCGTAGAACTCCGAGACAGGATTGTGTCGAAGTCACAGATCTGGGGAAGGGTACCAAAACATTTCTGCAGCATTGAAGGTCCCCCAAGAACACAGTGACCTTCATCATTCTTAAATGGAAGAAGTTTGGAACCAAGACTCTTCCTAGAGCTGGCCGCCCGGCCAAACTGAGCAATCGGGGGAGAAGGGCCTTGGTAAGGGAGGTGACGAGGAACCAAATGGTCACTCTGACAGAGCTCCAGAGTTCCTCTGTGGAGATGGGAGAACCTTCCAGAAGGACAACCATCTCTGCAGCACTCCACCAATCAGGCCTTTATGGTAGAGTGGCCAGACGGAAGCCCCTCGTCAGTAAAAGGCACATGACAGCCCGCTTGGAGTTTGTCAAAAGGCACCTAAAGGACTCTCAGACCATGAGAAACAAGATTCTATGGTCTGATGAAACCAAGCTTGAAATCTTTGGCCTGAATGCCAAAGCGTCAAGTCTGGAGGAAACCTGACACCATCCCTAAGGTGAAGCATGGTGGTGGCAGCATCATGCTGTGGGGATGGGAGACAAGTCAGGATCAAGGGAAAGAAGAACGGAGCAAAGTACAGAGATATCCGTGATGAAAACCTGCTCCTTAGCACTCAGGACCTCAGACTGGAGTGAAGGTTCGCTTTCCAACAGGACAACGACCCTAAGCACACTTCAGGACAAGTCTCTGAATGTCCTTGAGTGGCCCAGCCAGAGACCGGACTTGAACCCGATCGAATGAACCACATCTCTGGAGAGAGCTGAAAATAGCTGTGCAGCGACGCTCCCCATCCAACCTGACCGAGCCTGAGTGGATCTGCAGAGAAGAATGGGATAAACTCCCCAAATACAGCTGTGCCAAGTCTGTAGCGTCATACCCTAGAAGACTTGAGGCTGTAATCACTGCCAAAGGTGCTTAGACAAAGTTAGGAGTAAAGGGTCTGAATATTTATATTTCTGTTTTTATTTTTTATAAATGTGTTATGAGGGGTTCAACCTGGTTGATGATGGGGGTATATCTGGTCTCCTGGGGAGTGGGTTATGAGGGGTTCAACCTGGTTGATAATGGGGGTGTATCTGGTCTCCTGGGGAGTGGGTTATGAGGGGTTCAACCTGGTTGATGATGGGGGTGTATCTGGTCTCCAGGGGAGTGGGTTATCAGGGTTCAACCTGGTTGATGGGGGTGTATCTGGTCTCCTGGGGAGTGGGTTATGAGGGGTTCAACCTGGTTGATGATGGGGGTGTATCTGGTCTCCTGGGGAGTAGGTTATGAGGGGTTCAACCTGGTTGATGATGGGGGTGTATCTGGTCTCCTGGGGAGTGGGTTATCAGGGTTCAACCTGGTTGATAATGGGGGTGTATCTGGTCTCCTGGGGAGTGGGTTATGAGGGGTTCAACCTGGTTGATGATGGTGGTGTATCTGGTCTCCTGGGGGTTGGGGGTTATCAGGGTTCAACCTGGTTGATGATGGGGGTGTATCTGGTCTCCTGTTCATCAGCAGCCTGGTGGTCCAAAATAGCAAAACTAGTGTTCTTTAACACCAATAAAACCACCTGTTAAAAAATGAATGTCAATCTAGCAAACCAGTTAACTAAAAGCAACTTTCTAAACAATGTTTTGGTTTGTTTCTAGCTTGTTAGCTGGCTAACTAACATTAAGTTAGCTGGCTAGCCAGTTCCAATAATGACCATATCATATAGCTGACAACGTCTTCCCTTTAACTCATTTATATTCCTTATTACAGGAAAATAAACTCACAACAAAATCATTATTTTACAAGTTAATGGCGAGCTAATTACAGAAAATAGCTTACGGTTGTGAGTGTGACGAAATAAAAGCAGGGCATTCTAGCAGAGGATTTTATAACTTGGACACTGTCTCGTTGGCCTAACTGTCACACTCTGGCTCCGGGACTGTGTAATTAGAGCCAGGGTTGTATTTCTTTTGGTGGTGTTGGGTATGGGTGTGTTTCATTTGTTTGTGTTTTGGTAATTGGTCTGGTGACTCCCAATCGGAGGTAACGAGTGTCAGCTGTCGGCTCGTTATCTCTGATTGGGAGCCATATATAATCTGTGTGTTTTTCACCTTTTGTTTGTGGGTTTTTGTTCCTGTGTTCCTGTTGTTCCTGTGTTCCGTGTTTTTATCACTGAGGACGTTACGATCGTGTTTTGTTTCATTTTCGTGTGTGCGCTTTATTATAATAAAGTATGTACGCTTATCACGCTGCGCCTTGGTCCGCTCATTTTGAAGACGATCGTGACAGAAAAACCCACCATCAAAGGACCAAGCGGCGTGTCAAGCGGCAACAGTATCCACCTGTAAAGGATTCATGGACATGGGAGGAGATACTGGCTGGAGAGGGTCCTTGGGCACAACCGGGAGAATATCGCCGCCCTCGTGAAGAGCTGGAGGCAGCCAAAGCCGAGAGGAGGTGGTATGAGGAGGCAGCACGGAGGCGAGGCTGGAAGCCCGTGGACGAGAGGCAACCCCAATAAAAAAATTTGGGGGGGGCACATGACTTGGGCGGCTGGGCAGCAGGAGGCTGCCACAGGTAAACGTGGAGAGAAGGCTACCGGAGTACGGGAGCCATTGGCGAGTAGAGGGAGGGAAGTTGTTGTGGCACGGCGTGAGAGACTGAGGTGTGTTACCAGTCCGGTCCGGCCCGTTCCTGAGCCCCGGTTAAGGCCAGTGGTGTGTGTTCCCAGTACGGACCGGCCTGTTGTTACTCCACGCATCAAGCCCACGGTGTGCGTCGCCAGCCCAGCCCGGCCTGTTCCTGCGCCACGTAGGAAACCTACGGTGTGCGTCGCCAGCCCAGCCCGGCCGGTTCCTGTGCCACGTACGAAGCCTACGGTATGCGTCGCCAGCCCGGCCCGGCCAGTTCCTGCCACTCGCACCAAACCAGGGGTGGGAGTCGCCAGCCTGGTCCAGCCCGTTCCTGCTATTCGCACCAAGCCTCCTGTGTGTCCCCAGAGTCCTGTGCGTCCTGTTGCTGCTCCCCGCACTAGCCCTGAGATGCGTGTCCTCAGCCAGGGACCACCAGTTCCGGCACCACGTACTAGGCCGTATGTGCGTCCCCAGGGTCCAGCATGCCCTGTTGCTACTCCCCGCACTAGCCCTGAGATGCGTGTCCTCAGCCCGGGACCACCAGTTCCGGCACCACGCACTAGGCCGTATGTGCGTCCCCAGGGTCCAGCATGCCCTGTTGCTTCTCCCCGCACAAGCCCTGAGATGCGTGTCCTCAGCCCGGTACCTCCAGTTCCGGCACCACGCACCAGGCCTACGGTGCGCCTCAGACGGCCAGAGTCTGCCGTCTGCCCAACGGGGCCTGAACTGCCCGTCTGCCCAAAGCCTGCAAAGCCGCCCGTCTGCCATGAGCCATCAGAGCCGTCCGCCAGACCGGAGCCGCTAGAGCCTTCCGCCAGACAGGATCAGCCAGAGCCTTCCGCCAGACAGGATCAGCTAGAGCCTTCTGCCAGACAGGATCAGCCAGAGCCTTCTGCCAGACAGGATCAGCCAGAGCCTTCTGCCAGACAGGATCAGCCAGAGCCTTCCGCCAGACAGGATCAGCCAGAGCCTTCCGCCAGCCATGAGCAGCCAGATCCGTCAGCCAGCCATGAGCAGCCAGATCCGTCAGCCAGCCATGAGCAGCCAGATCCGTCAGCCAGCCATGAGCAGCCAGATCCATCAGCCAGCCATGAGCAGCCAGATCCGTCAGCCAGCCATGAGCAGCCAGATCCGTCAGCCAGCCATGAGCAGCCAGATCCGTCAGCTAGCCATGAGCAGTCAGATCCGTCAGCTAGCCATGAGCAGCCAGAGCCGTCAGCCAGCCATGAGCAGCCAGATCCGTCAGCCAGCCATGAGCCGTCCAGCCGGGATCCGCCAGAGCCGTCCAGCCAGGATCCGCCAGAGCCGTCCAGCCGGGATCCGCCAGAGCCGTCCAGCCGGGATCCGCCAGAGCCGTCCAGCCGGGATCCGCCAGAGCCGTCCAGCCGGGATCCACCAGAGCCGTCCAGCCGGGATCCGCCAGAGCCGTCCAGCCGGGATCCGCCAGAGCCGTCCAGCCGGGATTCACCAGAGCCGTCCAGCCGGGATCCGTCAGAGCCGTCCAGCCGGGATCCGCCAGAGCCGTCCAGCCGGGATCCGCCAGAGCCGTCCAGCCAGGATCCGCCAGCCAGCCAGGATCCGCCAGAGCCAGCCAGCCAGGATCCGCCATTTAGTCCGGTGCTGCCCCTTAGCTCGGTGCTGATCCTTATCCTGGTGCTGCCCCTTATCCTGGTGCTGCCCCTTATCCTGGTGCTGCCCCTTAGTCCGGTGCTGCCCCTTAGTCCGGTGCTGCCCCTTAGTCTGGTGCTGCCCCTTAGTCCGGTGCTGCCCCTTAGTTTGGTGCTGCCTCTTAGTCCGGTGCTGCCCCTTAATCCAGTGGGGTTAAGTTGTAGGGTGGTCAGTAGGAGGAGGCTACTAAAGCGGGTAGTGACTATGGTGGGGTGGGGACCACGACCGGTGCCAGAGCCGCCTCCGTGGAGCAACACCCACCCAGCCCTCCCCATTTTTTGGGTTAGACGCGGTCGGAGTCCGCGCCTTTGGGGGGGGGTACTGTCACACTCTGGCTCCGGGACTGTGTAATTAGAGCCAGGGTTGTATTTCTTTTGGTGGTGTTGGGTATGGGTGTGTTTCATTTGTTTGTGTTTTGGTAATTGGTCTGGTGACTCCCAATCGGAGGTAACGAGTGTCAGCTGTCGGCTCGTTATCTCTGATTGGGAGCCATATATAATCTGTGTGTTTTTCACCTTTTGTTTGTGGGTTTTTGTTCCTGTGTTCCTGTTGTTCCTGTGTTCCAGTGTTCCGTGTTTTTATCACTGAGGACGTTACGATCGTGTTTTGTTTCATTTTCGTGTGTGCGCTTTATTATAATAAAGTATGTACGCTTATCACGCTGCGCCTTGGTCCGCTCATTTTGAAGACGATCGTGACACTAACATTATATCATAATTTGACTTTGGTGCAGGTCATGTTGTTCTTCACATTACCGTCTCTGGTAAACACACACACTATATCAAACAAAATCTAAGTTTATGTGTCACATGAACAGGATGAATAAGGTGTAAACGTTACACTGAAATGGTTACTCGCATAGTGGAGTCTTTTGTTTTGACATGTAGCTAGCTAGCTAGCTATCTAAACAATGAACCATAATCCCAAATCATAACGTTACTACCCTGCATGAATCTGCTAGTTGCTAACCAACCAGGTTCAATGTTAGCTAGCTAACATTAGGCTATAACTAGCAATGCAAATGGCTCTGAAATACACATTTTATTACTAAACAAATCATACACGCAACGTTAGCTAGCGAGCCAGCAAGCTAACGGTAGCTAGCTAACAGTATGCGTTAACTTGCAATGAAAACGACTTTCTGACAAAATTAGAAAAGTATAATATTTGAAAATGTAGCTAGCTAGAATCTCATACCCGTATACATAGATGAACGCTTCTCCCTCTCTGTCACGGATGCCATGGTTGCCCTTAGTTTGAAGACGTAATCCGGAGACAAGTGTTTTATACAACAGCCTTCTGTGTTCTCTTTTCAACTCCCTCTGCATATTTGCAATCAAAAGCCAGAATTTTCTCCCTCCTTAGCTGTCATACTCTGCTTCCACCGAGCATTCCACTGATTTCAAAACGTGTTCCTCCAGAAAGTGGAGATCAACAAGTTGCAGTTCTACATGATATATCTTTTTTAAAAGCCACGTTAGAAAGGATTACCTACACATACTGACCAGCTCATGTTATAGAGAGAGCCGTGCTACATGGCAGACCAATCCAAACTCATCTCTCGGCATGTCCAGCCCACCCATTATCTCAGCCAATCATGGCTAGCGGGAAGGTTCCTGTCTTTTTCCAAGGCTAAACCAACTAGGCTCGTAATTTAACAATTTCATTTGGATTTACAGATGGCATACTAGTTTGTTATTAAGGCACATGAAAGTTAATTTCTGCCCCAAAACGCATTTTGATTTAAAAAATATGTTTACGTTCAAATGCCTCTCCTGTGAACTAGTGACGCGCGACATATGCCTAGTTTCCTGAAACGAGTCACATATTGCATAAGTGGAATATTTAGGTTTTACAGTCTGACGGATGTGGTGGTTGAAGGATAAGATTTTTAGGTAGACAGACACATATTTCTGTCCAAATACCTTTCACAATTGCCTCATACAACCTTTGGATCGCTGCCATTGACGTCTGATTCATCATCCCATTGTGAGGACAGTACAGTCGACGACTAAATATTATCCTTCTTCCTCTTGCTGACGAGTAGCAGGGGGTTACACTCCTATTTTGTGGAACCTATGTACCTGGTTGATGATGGTGGTGTATCTGGTCTCCTGGGGGTTGGGGGCTATCAGGGTTCAACCTGGTTGATGATGGTGGTGTATCTGGTCTCCTGGGGGTTGGGGGCTATCAGGGTTCAACCTGGTTGATGATGGTGGTGTATCTGGTCTCCTGTTCATCAGCAGCCTGGTGGTCCAAAATAGCATAACTAGTGTTCTTTAACACCAATAAACCCACCTGTTTAAAATGAATGTCAAACTAGCAAACCAGTTGACTAAAAGCAACTTTCTAAACAATGTTTTGGTTTGTTTCTTGCTTGTTAGCTGGCTAACTAACGTTAAGTTAGCTGGCTAGCCAGTTCCAATAATGACCATATCATATAGCTGACAACGTCTTCCCTTTAACTCATTTATATTCCTTATTACAGGAAAATAAACTCACAACTAAATCATTATTTTACAAGTTAATGGCGAGCTAATTACAGAAAATAGCTCATGGTTGTGAGTGTGACGAAATAAAAGCAGGGCATTCTAGCAGAGGATTATATAACTTGGCCTAACATTATACCCTAATTTGACTTTGGTGCAGGTCATGTTGTTCTTCACATTGCCGTCTCTGGTAAACACACACACTATATCAAACAAAATCAAAGTTTATGTGTCACATGAACAGGATGAATAAGGTGTAAATAGTACACTGAAATGGTTTCTTGCATAGTGGAGTCTTTTGTTTAGACATGTAGCTAGCTAGCTAGCTAAACAATGAACCATAATCCCAAATCATAACGTTACTACCCTGCATGAATCTGCTGGTAGCTAACCAACCAGGTTCAATGTAAGCTAGCTAACATTAGGCTATAACTAGCAATGCAAATGGCTCTGAAATACACCTTTTATTACTAAACAAATCATACATGCAATGTTAGCTAGCGAGCCAGCAAGCTAACGTTAGCTAGCTAACAGTACACTTTAACTTGCAATGAAAACGACTTTCTGACAAAATTAGAAAAGCATAATATTTGAAAATGTAGCTAGCTAGAATCTCATAACCATATACATAGATGAACGCTTCTCCCTCTCTGTCACGGATGCCATGGTTGCCCTTAGTTTGAAGACGTAATCCGGAGACAAGTGTTTTATACAACAGCCTTCTGTGTTCTCTTTTCAACTCCCTCTGCATATTTGCAATCAAAAGCCAGAATTTTCTCCATCTCCTTAGCTATCATACTCTGCTTCCACCGAGCATTCCACTGATTTCAAAACGTGTTCCTCCAGAAAGTGGAGAGCAACAAGTTGCAGTTCTACATGATATATATATATATATATTTAAAAGCCACGTTAGAAAGGATTACCTACACATAATGACCAGCTCATGTTATAGAGAGAGCCGTGCTACATGGCAGACCAATCTGAACTCATCTCTCGTCATGTCCAGCCCATCCATTATCTCAGCCAATCATGGCTAGCAGGAAGGTTCCTGTCTTTTTCCAAGGCTAAACCAACTAAGCTCGTAATTTAACAATTTTATTTGTATTTTTACAGATGGCATACTAGTTTGTTATTAAGGCACATGAAAGGTAATTTCTGCCCAAAAACGCATTTTGATTTAAAAAAAAGTTTACGTTCAAATGCCTCTCCTGTGAACTAGTGACGCGCGACATATGCCTAGTTTCCTGAAACGAGTCACATATTGCGTAAGTGGAAGAATTAGGTTTTTACAGTCTGATGGATGTGGTGGTTGAAGGATAAGAGTTTTAGGTAGACAGACACATATTATATATGTCCAAATACCTTTCACAATTGCCTCATACAACCTTTGGATCGCTGCCATTGACGTCTGATTCATCATACCATTGTGAGGACAGTCGACGACTAAATATTATCCTTCTTCCTCTTGCTGAGGAGTAGCAGGGGGTACAATCCTATTTTGTGGAACCTATGTACCTGGAATCTTTAATGACTCAATCAGTTCCAGAAACAACAAATATCAGTCAAATAATGACATTTAGATTTACCGTCTTAAATGAGACAATTAAAAATAAGTGCACAGGACCTATAATTTCCCAACACTAGAAATGCAGAAATATTTTTAGAGGAAAACGTAATAAAGTGGACAAACTTGTTTGCTGCATTAACCAAGGTTCATATCTTCCTTCTTTCATTTTCTTATTTGCCCATTCATCTGTTTCCTTCATTTCTTTGTCCTCTAACATTACCTTTAGCTGTACCACAGAACTAGCATTTCTTTGACACTACTCGTATTTAAGTTTTACAGCTAGGACAAAGCTTACAGGTGGAGCCAGGAGCCATTCTGTATGAAAGGTGGATATCAGAAAGAATAGCCCTATACACACAACCTTGACTGATGCAATGCACCAGCGACGTCCACTCTGGCATGGGGCTTGAATTGACAAGGAGAACTCAAGATTGTGAGATAAAAACAACACTAACAATAGTAATTAATAAAGAGAGTTTGGCCAACTAAGGAGCTGACCTTGAGCTCACATTCAACGGTCAAGCCCTGACCCTTCTCAAACCCATTAAGGAAGTGCTGTGTGTGAAGGCGTTTGAAGGTGACATGGGTTTCAATGACTCAATCATTTGGGTCGGATCTGATAATGGACCTGGTGCTAAACCTAAGCCTGAGGCTAAGCCATTTCCCCTCATACCACACTGGAACATAAAAATGTGTCCTACTAACTGTTGGCTGCTATTGTAGCCTAGATAAAGGCTACCTGCCATAACCTCAGGTGCATAGTGGAATGGGCATCGCTAGTTGCCAGATGAAACAGTACCATAACCTCAGGTGCATAGTGGAATGGGCGTCGCTAGTTGCCAGATGAAACAGTACCATAACCTCAGGTGCATAGTGGAATGAGCATCGCTAGTTGACAGATGAAACAGTACCATAACCTCAGGTGCATAGTGGAATGGGCATCGCTAGTTGCCAGATGAAACAGTACCATAACCTCAGGTGCATAGTGGAATGAGCGTCGCTAGTTGCCAGATGAAACGGTACCATAAATGGGTAGAAAATGTGAATTAAACGAGAAAAAGTCTCCATTTATTTATAAAGCAGCCAGAGGATGGATAAAGAGATCTTTATCAACAGGATGGATAGAAGATTGGGGAGGCTGGGTCGGGAGTTTGGAATTGGTAAACTCAGTGGACGCTGGCTTTTTGATAGATGTCGTCGCTTGAGGAGGCAAGAAATATATTTATATTGGGAAAAGTCTAGTACTTTTACAAGAAATTGTTTAATTGTATTTGGGAGGAGGAATGGAGGGGAAAAGAGAGGAAGAACTGGTTGAAGAGAGAGACGTTGAGTCAATCTGAATATGGAGGAAAATAAAAAAAGACAGATTGTGTCAAAGAAGAAGATGGTTGTCAAGTACAAACAGAGTGAGCTGTATGCCAGACTGAGTTCTGGAGGGGAAATGGAAGTGAATGAGGGAGAGGTACGTTTCTGGAGGGGAAATGGAAGTGAATGAGGGAGAGGTAAGTTTCTGGAGGGGAAATGGAAGTGAATGAGGGAGAGGTAAGTTTCTGGAGGGGAAATGGAAGTGAATGAGGGAGAGGTAAGTTTCTGGAGGGGAAATGGAACTGAATGAGGGAGAGGTAAGTTTCTGGAGGGGAAATGGAAGTGAATGAGGGAGAGGTAAGTGAGGTGGAAGGTGTTGTGAAGAGCTTGGAGTCCGAGCCTTGCATCGATGGACCTGATAAAGAAGAATCTGGTCCAGTAGGAGTGACATCTTTGGAGAGAGTGGATCCTTTCTTTTTGGCTGATCCAGTTGTAGTTTCAGGGTAGGAAAGGAGTTAGGTGCAGTTGAATCAGTGAGGGAAACCCATAGTGGACTTGTGATAGTTGTTTGTGTTTCTTCAGCCCAGAGGGAGCGGGCACTCAGTGTCACGCAACCTGGGTTAAGATCCGTTTCTTGCTTTGCTCTTAGGAACAGGACACCATTGAAAGGAGTGATTTCTGGGGTAGTGTTAAGAGTGGAAGTGGAGCAATTGAAGTTGAAGATTCCTGGTGTTTGTATTGCCTGCCGTTTGGTGGGACGCAGACCCGGTGGTGAGCGTGGTGAAACAGAGGAGTCACTGTCAGTCCTTTTGAGTTTTTAGTCAGAGTATTTACCCGACAAAGTCATGTTAGGATATAGAAGTTATCCTGTTAGAGCTTTTGTGCCGAATCCACTGCCCTGTTTCAGGTGCAACGGTTATGGGCATGTCACAGCAGGGTGTAGGAGGGAGATTCCAAGACGTGGGAAGTGTGCAGGAGGGCGTGGGACAGAGGATTGTGTAGTTTGGTGGATAACGTTGTGTGTGTCAATTGTAGGCGTGCCCATGTTGCTGGGGATCAGAAGTGTCCGGTGCGATAGAGGCAGGTTGAGGTGGCCAGAGTCAGAGTAGTGCAGAAGGTGTCGTATGCTGAGGCAGTGAAGAGAGTAGAGGAGGATGGGTCAAGGGTCAAGGGTGAGGCATCCTGAGAGGATTCCTGTAAGGAGTAGATCTGTGCCAGCACAGAGGGATGGGCTGACGAGTGTTATATGCTTCATTATAAACTGGGTGGTTCGAGCCCTGAATGCTGATTGGCTGAAAGCCAATCATACCACGGGTATGACAAAACATTTATTTTCACTGCTCCAATTACGTTGGTAACCAGTTTATAATAGCAATAAGTCACCTCGGGGGTTTGTGGTATATTGCCAATATCCGCGTTGTGTCGTGCATAAGAACAGCCCTTAGCCGTGGTATGTTGACCATATACCACACCCCCTAGGGCCTTATTGCTTAAGTCAGTTTGTCTTCTTAGCGTTTGTCAGTCCGAGCGTGGATGTGGTGTGGGAATCAAGCGGAGGACACAGAGGCTTCGTCAAAAAGTCTTTAGTAAAGACACGAAAAAACAAACGGCTAACAAACGAGCCGGAGGCAAGTGAAAATTATGCACACTGTGTAAACCACAAAGTACAAACTAATGCGCACACAAGTGCGGACACTCTCAATAAACAAAATGGAGAGAATCAAATCACAGCTCCTGTTGACCGGTGAAACACTTACACACAACACACCGGACACACATGACAGAAACAACAAGAACTTATAGGACACGTAATCAACACTAAACATGAACAGGTGTACCAAACAGACCAAACCAAACAAACATCGAAAACAAAGAACGGTGGCAGCTAGTACTCCGGAGACGACGACCGCCGAAGCCTGCCCGAACAAGGAGGAGGAGCAGCCTCGGCCGAAACCGTGACAGTGTTCAGAAGAGTTCCAGGGTGTGTTGAGTGGTGGAGTCCTGTCCAACAGAGGGCTGGATAAAGGGGAAGTCATCAGAGAGGAGATGTTGAGGAGCAGGTGTGAGTAATGAAGTTTGCCAGGTGTGTCTAATGTTGAGGAGCAGGTGTGAGTAATGAAGGTTGCCAGGTGTGTGTAATGTTGAGGAGCAGGTGTGAGTAATGAAGGTTGCCAGGTGTGTGTAATGTTGAGGAGCAGGTGTGAGTAATGAAGGTTGCCAGGTTTGTGTAATGTTGAGGAGCAGGTGTGAGTAATGAAGGTTGCCAGGTAGGTGTAATGTTGAGGAGCAGGTGTAATGTTGAGGACCAGGTGTGTGTAATGAAGGTTGCCAGGTGTGTGTAATGTTGAGGAGCAGGTGTGAGTAATGAAGGTTGCCAGGTGTGTGTAATGTTGAGGAGCAGGTGTGAGTAATGAAGGTTGCCAGGTGGTTCTAATGTTGAGGAGCAGGTGTGAGTATTGTAGGTTGCCAGGTGTGTGTAATGTTGAGGAACAGGTGTGAGTAATGAAGGTTGCCAGGTGAGTCTAATGATGGGTTGCCAGGACCGGTGGTTAGTAGACCGGTGACGTCTAGCGCCAGAGAGGGGGAGAGGGAGAGACATGTGACATAAAGCCTTCCTCTTCACCTGAATAAGACCCATTTCTATGTACTGAACACAACCCCTAGTACTGTATTCCATTTCCTGTACTGCCATATTCTGATCAATATTACAACATTTCAACCTCTTCTTTCATCTGTTTGATGAACCTTTATTAGTCACATATGTCACATGTACATTTCATTCAGTGGAATTGAGTTCATACAGAAACAAGATTGTTGTGTCAAGATTTTGACAAATAAACATTATACAGACAACAATATTTACAAACTCCAAGAAGCCCAATAACAACAAGATCAATGATTTCTAAATGAAACCAGTTTTTACAACACAGTGTGGTGATTCATTCTATTAATGAATGACTCTAGTTGACAATGTCTGTCAACTTCAATGGCCCTCACTACATATTCGTCGTCAAACCCACTGGCTCCAGGCCATCTATAAATCACTGCTAGGCAAATCCCTGTCTTATCTTAGCTCACTGGTCACCATAGCAACACCCACCCGTAGTCTGCGCTCCAGCAGGTATATCTCACTGGTCATCCCCAAAGCCAACACCTCCTTTGGCCGCTATTCCTTCCAGTGCTCTGCTGCCAATGACTGGAACGAACTGCATAAATCTCTGAAGCTGGAGACTCTTATCTACCTCACTAACTTTAAGCATCAGTTGTCAGAGCACCTTACCGATCACTGCACCTGTACACAGACCATCTGAAATTAGCCCACCCAACTACCTCATCCCCATATTGTTATTTATTTTGCTCATTTGCACCCCAGTATCTCTATTTGCACATCATCTTCTGCACATTCTATCACTCCAGTGTTAATACGAAATTGTAACTATTTTGCACTATAGCCTATTTATTGCCTTACCTCCATAACTTACTACATTTGCACACACTGTATATATATTTTCTGTTGTATTTTTTGACTTTATGTTTTGTTTTACCCCATATGTAACTCTGTGTTGTTGTTTTTATCGTACTGCTTTGCTTTATCTTGGCCAGGTTGCAGTTGTAAATGAGAACTTGTTCTCAACTGGCTTACCTGGTTAAATAAAGGTGAAATAAATAAATAAAAAATAAAAGTGTGTATTCATGAATATTTACAATATATGTTTACACACTAGAGAGATATTCAACATTGTTGCTCCAGTGTGTCTTACTGAACATGACCATGATCAGAGTGAAACATCATGTTGTGTTTGACACAGAGACCACCTGACACAGGGAAACTGAGGCGCCATCATACCAAAGATGAAACCCTGGATAGAGGGACTCAGTGAATGTGGAGTGGAATGTGTACAGGTGGGTCAGTGTGTCAGAGGAGACTCTGTAGAAGGACAGAGTGCCGGCTGGCCAGTCCAGATACACTCCTACTCTGTGGGAGCTGGAGGAGGGGACGTCTATGGTAGTGGACTTCTTATTGTGACAGGCAGAGTAACTGTTGTCAGAGCAGATCAGACTCCAGGACTTGTCATTACATCCAAGCCAACAGTCACTACCCACTTCTCTCCTGCGGATTCCTTTATATGTCACTCCTATATCAACCCTGTGCCCACTCCACTCTACCTCCCAGTAACAGCGCCCAGTCAGACCCTCTCTACACAGCACCTGTCCACAGTCCTCAAATCTCTCTGGGTGATCAGGATACGGCTGGTACCCTCCCCTATGTGACACCTTTCTGTTCTCCTCAGACAGAGAGAGGTGTCTGTAAAATGTGTTTGGGTCCAGTGTGAGATCACAGACATCTGATGGATGAAACCAGACACAATATTAGAAATCATCATCATTCACATTAGAATGTTAACTCACTTTTCACTAATTCATTTAATGTAGATGTTTCTAGGTATCAAAAGGAGAAGTTAAGGTAACTTGAGACTTGTTCAATGATCATATGTTATACTGTATGGTAATATAAAACACACTTATTCCCATTAATTATACACACACATACACAGACACACACATTGTCAACGCAACTCTTTGTAAACTTTGGTGTCCCTGATTTGTGCTTCTGTAGAACTACAGCTGATATTTAATATGACCAAGTAAGTAATGATGGTGGTCTTTGACTTTGACTTCACTTGAATTAAGACTTATTCTTAGTCATATTCTTCACAGCAGTCAACACTCACATTTTCTAAGTCCAGGTTTCATTGTGTTCTCTCCACAATGTTCCACACTGTAGCGGTAAGCAGAAGAACAGACAGTCATTGAGGGATACTCTCACACACACACACACACACACACACACACACACACACACACACACACACACACACACACACACACACACACACACACACACACACACACACACACACACTCACAGACACATTCAGCATATAACTTTGTACAAGCGGTGGTAAGAATGTGTGTGTCCAGTGTGTGTGTGTCTGTGTGTATGTGTGTGTGTGTGTGTGTGTGTCTCCAGTGTGTGTGTGGTATGTGTGTGTGTCCAGTGTGTGTGTGTCCTGTTTGTGTGTGTGTGTGTCCAGTTTGTGTGTGTCCAGTGTGTGTGTGTGTCCAGTGTGTGTGTGTGTGTGTCCAGTGTGTGTGTGTGTTTGTCTGTGTGTGTTCAGTTTGTGTGTGTGTCCTCTTTGTGTGTGCCCAGTGTGTATGTGTGTGTGTGTCCAGTGTGTGTGTGTCGTGTGTGTGTGTGTCCAGTGTGTGTGTGTGTGCCCAGAGTGTGTGTGTTTGTGTGTGTGTGTTCAGTTTGTGTCATCTTTGTGTGTGCCCAGTGTGTATATGTGTGTGTGTCTAGTGTGTGTGTGTGTGTGTGTGTCCAGTGTGTGTGTGTGTCTGTGTCCAGAGTGTGCGTGTGTGGGTCCAGTGTGTGTGTTCAGTTTGTGTGTGTGTTTGTCTGTCAAGTGTGTGTGTGTGTGTGTCCAGTGTGAGTGTGTGTGTGTGTGTGTGTCTAGTGTGTTTGTGTGTGTATCCAGTGTTATTGTGTGTGTGTGTGTCCAGTGTGTGTGTGTGTGTTCAGCGTGTGTGTGTGTGTGTGTGTGTGTGTGTCTCCAGGGTGTCCAGTGTGTGTGTGTTTGTGTCCAGTGTGTGTGTGTGTGTGTGTGAGTCCAGTATGTGTGTGTGTCCAGTGTGTGTCAAATGTGTGTGTGTGTGTGTCCAGTGTGTTTGTGTGTGTCCAATGTGTGTGTGTGTGTGTGTGTGTGTGTCCAGTGTGTTTGTGTGTGTGTGTGTGTGTGTGTGTGAGTCCAGTATGTGTGTGTGTCCAGTGTGTTTGTGAGTCCAGTATGTGTGTGTGTGTCCAGTGTGTGTCCAATGTGTGTGTGTGTCCAGTGTGAGTGTGTGTGTGTGTGTGTGTGTGTCCAGTGTGAGTGAGTGAGTGTGTGTGTGTCCAGTGTGTTTGTGTGTGTGTCCAGTGTGTTTGTGTGTGTGTTCAGTGTGTGTGTGTTTGTCTGTCAAGTGTGTGTGTGTGTCCAGTGTGTTTGTGTGTGTGTGTGTGTGTGTGTGTGTGTGAGTCCAGTATGTGTGTGTGTATGTGTCCAGTGTGTGTGTGAGTCCAGTATGTGTGTGTGTCCAGTGTGTGTCCAATGTGTGAGTGTGTGTGTGTGTTTGTGTCCAGTGTGTTTGTGTGTGTGTCCAGTGTGTTTGTGTGTGTGTCCAGTGTGTGTGTGTGTTTGTCCAGTGTGAGTGTGTGTGTGTGTGTGTGTGTCCAGTTTGTGTGTTTGTGTGTGTGTGTGTGTGTGTGTGTGTATGTCCAGGGTGTCCAGTGTGTGTGTGTGTGTATTTGTGTCCAATGTGTGTGTGTGTCCAGTGTGTTTGTGTGTGTTTGTCCAGTGTGAGTGTGTGTGTGTCCAGTGTGTGTACTGATACACGTGCACACACAAACACACACAAACACACTGGACACACACAGGACACACTGGACACACACACAAACTGTACCCACACACACATACACACACACACAGTCTTTATATAACTTAGTCCAAGTGGTGGTCAGAATGTTTGTCTTAACTAGCCTGATAACTCCAACATGTCTGATATGAACATTGACATAAACCCTCTACATACTTGAGTTTCTCCAGTCTGCAGTGTGGATCCTCCAGTCCAGCAGAGAGCAGTCTGACTCCTGAGTCTCCTGGGTGATTGTAGCTCAGATCCAGCTCTCTCAGGTGTGAGGGGTTTGACTTCAGAGCTGAGTCCAGAGAAGCACAGCCTTCCTCTGTGACTAGACAGCCTGACAGCCTGCAAAGAGTCAAATCATATTAAAATCACACTGCTATTCTTTGGTGGTGAAAATAGTGGCAGTATATTTTTTCAACATATTCAGATATATCAGTGTCCTGTACCCTGACATCTCTATTCATAAATGAATGTATCATTATTAGAAATTATCATAATATTGCTTGTAGAGAGAAACATGTATAGTACAAATATTTGAGTAGACTGACCAGAGCAGTTTAAAAAGCAATATCAGTCAAAAGACAGACAGTGAGGTATCAGATTTAGATTGTATTGAGTATACAGTCCACACCATATCTATTTTGACAGTGAAGATAACATTTTAAATGTGGCTCTGTACTCCAGCATTTTGGATTTGAGATCAAATGTTTCATATGAGGTGACAGTATATAATGTCACCTTTTATTTGAGGGTATTTTAATACATATCTGTTTCACCGTTTAGAAATTAAAGCACTTTTTTTCTGTGAGTAGATAACATGTTTCTAAACACTACTGAATTAATCCTGATGATGCTATGATTAAGAAATATCATGAATGAATCATGAATAATAATGAGTGAGAGAGTTACAGAGGCTACAACAAAACATGCTAACCTCTCACCATTACCAATAACAGAGGGGGTATGATCCTTGTTCCTCTGTAATTTTCTCATTCATCATCATTCACGATTCATTCATGATTATTCATAATCATGGTAGCATCCACATGAATGTAGAAGTGTTCAGAAACATCTTCTATTCTTACTGACAATACAAAAGAAGTGACTCCAAAATGACAGGACAGTATTCACCATTCAGTTTCTATTGGGAAAAACATCATCCAAAACACAACCAAGACAAACTGCAAATGCATTCAACAAGTTTGTAGAATCACAAGCTTGATGTAATCACTGTGGGTAAGGAATATGGGACCAAATACTAAACTTATGACTACTTTAATACATTATAAGTGAATATGTCCAAATTATTACAACTTTTTCAAATGGGAGAACTAGATACATAAAGTGCTTTCATTTCTAAACGGTAAAATATATATATATATGAATACCTTTAAATAAAAGGTGACATTCTGTACTGTTGCCTAATATGAAACATTCTATCTCAAATTTAAAACTGTAAGCTTCACTGTCCAAACACATATGGTGTGGACTATGTGTGCCTGGTAAACACATGTGGATCTGGTGAACAGTTGTCACTTGTTGACCAACTACAGGAATACTGACCTCAGAGTCTCCAGTTTACAGTGGGGATTCCCCAGTCCAGCAGAGAGCAGCTTCACTCCTGAATCCTTCAGGTCATTGTTACTCAGATCCAGCTCTCTCAGGTGTGAGGGGTTTGACTTCAGAGCTGAGACCAGAGAAGCACAGCCTTCCTCTGTGACTCCACAGCCTGACAGCCTGACAGAGAGATCATCATGATTTCACAAACACACTGTTAATTTAACCAGTAGTGTAGAAGGACAATGGCAGATGCATTTGGTTTATTCTCTCAAACAACATATAGATTCATCTTCCGTCTCCTAGAATTGTATGGTCATATTGTTATACTAATGTGAACATCAATGCACTGATTAAATGTGTCCTGAAACCTGCCATATCTATTCATAAATGGATGTTTCATTATTATAAATGACAAACAAATTATGAAAGTATTGCCTGCAGATAAAAAAATGCATGTTACAAATATTTGAGTAGACTGACCAGAGCAGTTTAAAAAGCAGTATCAGTCAAAAGACAGACAGTGAGGTATCAGATTTAGATTGTATTGAGTATACAGTCCAGACCATATCTATTTTGACAGTGAAACTAACATTTTACATTTGGCTCTATACTCCAGCATTTTGGATTTGAGATCAAATGTTTGATATGAGGTGACAGTATATAATGTCACCTTTTATTTGAGGGTATTTTAATACATATCTGTTTCACTGTTTAGAAATGAAGCACTTTATGTATCTAGTCCCCCCATTTGAAGAAGTCATAAGTATTCTGACCAATTCACTAATAGTGTATTAAAGTAGTTCAAAGTTTAGTATTTTGTTCTAAACTCATTGGTTGCATTTACAGTTCGTTTTGGTTGTGTTTTGGGTTATGTTTTGCCCAATAGTAACTGAATGGTGGATGATGACTGGAGTAAATTTCTGTCTAAGTGAGTAGATAACAGGTTTCTAAACACTACTAAAGGAATCCTGATGATGCCATGATTAAGTAAAATCATGAATGAATCATGAATAATAATGAGTGAGAAAGTTACAGAGGTTACAACAAAACATGCTAACCTCTCACCATTACCAATAACAGATTGGGTATGATCCTTGTTCCTCTATAACTTTCTCATTCATCATCACTCACGATTCATTCATGATTATTCATAATCATGGTAGCGTCCACATGAACGTAAAAGTGTCCAGAAACATCTTCTATTCTTACTTACAATACAAAAGAAGTGACTCCAAAATGACAGGACATTATTCACCATTCAGTTTATATTAGGAAAAACATCATCCAAAACACAACCAAGACAAACTGCAAATGCATTCAACAAGTTTGTAGAATCACAAGCTTGATGTAATCACTGCAGGTAAGGAATATGGGACCAAATACTAAACTTATGACTACTTTAATACAATATAAGTTAATATGTCCAAATTATTACGACTTTTTCAAATGGGAGAACTAGATACATAAAGTGCTTTCATTTCTAAACAGTAACACAGATATGTATGAAAATATCCTCAAATAAAAGGTGACATTATATACTGTCTCCTAATATGAAACTTACTATCTCAAATCCAAAATGCTGGAGCATAGCGCCAAATTTAAAACTGTAAACTTCACTGTCCAAACACATATGGTGTGGACTATGTGTGCCAGGTAAACACATGTGGATCTGGTGAACAGTTATCACTTGTTGACCAACTACAGGAATACTGACCTCAGAGTCTCCAGTTTACAGTGGGGATTCCCCAGTCCAGCAGAGAGCAGCTTCACTCCTGAATCCTTCAGGTCATTGTTACTCAGATCCAGCTCTCTCAGGTGTGAGGGGTTTGACTTCAGAGCTGAGACCAGAGAAGCACAGCCTTCCTCTGTGACTCCACAGCCTGACAGCCTGACAGAGAGATCATCATAATTTCACAAACACACTGTTAATTTAACCAGTAGTGTAGAAGGACAATGGCAGATGCATTTGGTTTATTCTCTCAAACAACATATAGATTCATCTTCCGTCTCCTAGAATTGTATGGTCATATTGTTATACTAATGTGAACATCAATGCATTGATTCAATATGTTTTTCAATAATACATATATTTCTCTAAACTGAATATTTCTTCCTGATGATTAGTACTTAAATGTCATTTTATGTACTCACAGAGCAGCTCTGGAGGCTTTGACCACTGGCAGCAGCCTCAGAAGACCTTCCTCTGATCTGGAGTATTTCTTCAGGTCAAACACATCCAGCTCCTTTTCTGAAGTCAGCAACACAAAGACCAGAGCTGACCACTGTGCAGGTGACAGTTTGTCTTCTGAGAGACTTCCAGATCTCAGGTAGCTTTGGATCTCCTCCACTAGAGAATGGTCATTCAGTTCATTCAGACAGTGGAACAGATTGATGCACCTCTCTGTAGAGGGATTCTCCCTGATCTTCTCCTTGATGTAGTTGACTGTTTCTTCATGGCTCTGTGAGCTGCTTCTTGTCTTTGCCAGTAGACCTCGTAAGTGCTTCTGATTGGACTCCAGTGAGAGGCCCAGAAGGAAGCGGAGGAACAGGTCCAGGTTTCCCGTCTGACTTTGTAAGGCTTTATCCACAGCACTCTTGTAGACAGTAACTTCAGGCTTGTAGTCTCTGAACAGCGAAGAAAAGTTGCTGGCCGTTGATTGAGGTTCATCCATTAGATTCTCATTGTTGTTGATGAATGAGAGGAACACATATACAGCAGCCAGAAACTCCTGAATGCTCAGATGCACGAAGCAGTACACCTTGTCCTGGTACAGCCCACATTCCTCTTTAAAGAGCTGTGTGCACAATCCTGAGTACACTGAGGCTTCATTGACATCAATGCCAGCATCTTTCAGGTCTTTTTCATAAAAAATCAGATTGCCATTCACAAGCTGTTGAAAAGCCAGTTTTCCCAGTGACAGAATGCTCTCTTTATTCCAGTGTGGACCTGTCTCTTCTTTCCCAATATACTTTTCATTCTTCTGTTTTGTATGAAACTCCACAAGGTGTGAGTACATCTCAGTCAGAGTCTTGGGCATCTCTTCTCTCTTATGTTTCAGCATGGGTTCAAGGACTATTGCAGAAATCCAACAGAAGACTGGAATGTGGCACATGATGTGGAGGCTCCTTGATGTCTTTATGTGTGAGATGATTCTGCTGGCCAGGTCCTGATTACTGAATGTCTTCCTGAAGTACTCCTCCTTCTGTGGGTCATTGAACCCTCGTACCTCTGTCACCTGGTCAACACACCCTGAAGGGATCTTATTGGCTGCTGCAGGTCGGGTAGTTACCCAGAGGATAGCAGAGGGAAGCAGATCTCCCTTGATGAGATTTGTCAGCAGAACATCCACTGAGGTTGACTCTGTGACGTCACAACATATCTTGTTCTTCTGGAAGTCTAGGGGCAGTCGGCACTCATCCAGACCATCAAAGATGAACAGAACTTTGTACTTGTCGTAGTTGGAGATTCTTGATTCTTTGGTTTCCATTGAGAAGTGATTGAGAAGTTCAATGAAAGTGTTTTTTTCCCTGTTCATCAAATTCAGCTCCCGAAAAGGGAATGAAAATACAAATTGGACATCCTGATTTGCTTTTCCTTCAGCCCAGTCCAGAATGAACTTCTGCACAGAGACTGTTTTTCCAATGCCAGCGAATCCCTTTGTCAGCACAGTTCTGATGAGTTTGTCTTGTCCAGTTAAGGGTTTGAAGATTTCGTTACATTTGACTGCAGTCTCTGGTCTTGCTTGTTTCCTGGTTGTTGTCTCAATCGGTCTCAGCTCATGTTCATTATTGACCTCTCCTGTTCCACCCTCTGTGATGTAGAGCTCTGTGTAGATCTTATTGAGAAGTGTTGGGTTTCCTTGTTTAGCGATCCCCTCAAATACACATTGAAACTTCTTCTTTAGATTAGATTTGAGTTCACGTTGGCAAATCACAGCAAGCTCATCTGAATGAAGAAATAACACAGAGGATATTAATATTACGTATGTTTTAAAGCCTACAGTATTCTAGGACTGTTATGACATTTTAAATTATAATATTTTTTTTGCTTAACTGACTGTATACATGTTTTCATAATGCATTACAGACTGGTGTGACTGATTACATTATTATGATCTCTCTCTCTCTCTCTCTCTCTCTCTCTCTCTCTCTCTCTCTCTCTCTCTCTCTCTCTCTCTCTCTCTCTCTCTCTCTCTCTCTCTCTCTCTCTCACACAACACAACACATTCTTCTGCTACTTGATGAGGTCACTAGGTGTTGTGTTAAGGCTGCTACAATATCATTGAGTTACACAGCTACTTTAGCTGTACTTTAGCTACAGCTTTTAAATGTTCTAAAACAGCATTCAACATGAGGCAGACAGCTCTTACTTTTCTCCAGTGTGTCAGCAAGCTCCTTCTGGTTCATTTTCCTCAGGACGTGCAGTGTGATCTTCAGAGCCCCCTCTCTGGCACTGCTCTCCTGCTTCTCATCTTCAGCATCCACCACTTCCTCATCCTGCTTCTGACTCTCAAATCCTTCTGGGAGTTCTGGACTAAGAATCCTCTTGAACATCTTCAGCTCGTTCTTCACAAATGTCATAATATTCTCTTCAAGCAACTGAAATAAATAAAGTAAATAAGTTAAGCAAGAGAAGAAATGCTTTCTCATTAACACATGAATGAATGATTGACAGATCAACTTTACTTGAGGTAAACAAAAACAAATGTACATAACAGGACCACATACACTGAATATGGAGGCCAGGTCTGTTTGATGACTCTGGGAAAACTGACCACTGAGAATCTCTGACTCTGATCTCTCCTGTTGGTTTCTGTGGACAAAACATCAGATTAGATCTCCTCATCCAGGGAGTGCACACACACACACACACACACACACACACACACACACACACACACACACACACACACACACACACAGGGAGGGAATGTTGTGTTAGTTTAATATTGTTTCAGGACTATGAAAATGGAAAAAAGGTTTAGCCTATGGATTATGAAAACAACAAAAATAAATGGGAAAATGGGAGAGGAGAAATGACTAGAGACAGTGTTGTTTAACTCACTGACCATGACCCATGAGTTCTTCTTACCTTTGTTCAGTAGAAAAGTCTCCCTCTCTGAAGGATATAGGAGGATTCATAGACTTGTCACTCTTCATGGACACACAGCTGGGTACAGGGGAGGCTGGTCTCTCCTGCTTGATTGGACTTCAACACAACAGAGACAAATATTACATCTCTCATCTACTCTGAGCTCAGATGGGGAAAGAAGAGTTTCATTCCAAAACGCTATATATCCATTTTCAGAAATGTTGGTCAATTAGCTTTTATTGTTTAAAGAAATTATTAAACCACTACAAGGCTTTATAAAGGTGTCTAAAGTGTGTAATTTCCACTTTAAAATGTCAGACTTGATTTTCCCTGATGAAAAATGTATGAACCCCTACAGAAAATATCCCTTAATTATAATCCACCGAAAAATACACATTTGCTATTGCTGCAGGATTATGTTCCTGCTGTGAGAAACTGGGTCAAATTAAGATATGGCATCTGTAAATGCATTCATCTTAAGGTAGCTAGGTGAGATAACCACGTATCACAGTCAAATATACAGGATACGAACATTACATTCCAGCTAAACAATGGTTTTAAATCACATCTAAAATCTACAATAGTTACATTGAAGGTACCTATTAGTAATCATTTCTGATGAAAAATCACAAATGTGATTTTCTTTTCTCCTATATAGCATTTTCTAATATAAATTCTTAAACAATATTTTCAGCTCACCTCTTAGTTTTGGTGTCATGTTCCCCAGAGAGACTCATTTTAGAGGCAGGGCCCCCCTCCTCTCTCTCCCCAGATTGACTCATTTTAGAGGCAGGGCCCCCCTCCTCTCTCTCCCCAGAGAGACTCATTTTAGAGGCAGGGCCCACCTCCTCTCTCTCCCCAGAAAGACTCATTTTAGACCACTGACCCCTAAACAGAGATGCAGCATGTTGGTTGTGGTGAACACAGTGACAACTAATTATTGAATATCCATTGTTCTCTTTTATTCATGATCTCTCAGAAATAAAACATTAACTAACAGACACATCCAAACAGTCAGGTTATTTAATGCAATTACTTTTTCGAGCCCAATGACACCTCAAAACCCACCAACAAGGCCTGAAAACTAGGCCAAATCATAGCCCCTGATAGGCCAACATCTTATTTCAGATAGCCTCCAGTAGCCTGGGCAAGATGTAGGCAAGATGTAAGCTGAATGATTTAGCAGCTTGCTTAGTTGAAATTGACAGATTCATTTATTTAACATGAATAGCAAGACGATGTTGAGGTAGGAAGTGCTTCTGTTGCCCAGTAGCCTGCTGGAATAGGCTACTGAGGATGGGGTCGTAATTTCAATCAATGAATCAAATATTAATAATATGGATATGAACTGAATAGGCCTGTGCTTGTCAACAACAGCCAGGTTATTTTTTTACCTGTAGCCTAATCTGGCTGACTGTTACCTTCAATCTAATGCATTCTAAAATCTGATCAGCAATTGAGATAGAACTGTGACCATGGTGACACTTGATAACTTCCAATTGAATTAACTAAACACGGCCATTATTAATTACATAATAACACAAGGCTACAACAACAATAAACTGAAGTTAAAGGCTATTTATTACATCTGTTTGCCAGCTCCAGGTTGGCTACACAAGTGGCACAAAATGATTTGCAACGACTCCAGTCATTTCAACATATTTATAGTATAAAATGGCAGGCTACAGTAGCCTAGACAGGCATAACAATGAATATGCTACTTGATGGCCAACAGATCTATCATTCTCCACATTTAATGTCTGTTTCATTGTGGAGTTTTCCTCATAACAGAAGCACATGATGGAGTTCCATAACTTCCATTTTCAAAATTTCCACTCGAGACCCAAGAACTGAGCATGTGTAAAAACCTTCGCATGATATGGTTTTCCATAAGCAAAGTCGACATTAGAATGCAGTTTAAACCACCTCCGACAGAATGTATCTAACGTGCTCTAGAGAGCCTAAAGTAGTTAACATAAGAAATAAATCCTCATCAAAATCCATCTATTTAAGCAAGAGATGTCTGTTTTTTTGCATGGGCTGCATCTCAATGCACCACATCCTCTAATATCACCCATCTGATACGCATCTGTGGTGAAAGAGGGCAGAGCTAGAGAGGTGTTTGTCAGACCATGAGACATCCCGAAAATTGGTCTTCTCACAAAACCGACTGTAGCGTCCGAACGGTTTGGCCAACAAACTATTATGATACCACTCTATTGTTAGCTGAGACTCGTCTGAAGTCGGTACAGTCTCTTCTGCCAACGTCTGTCTGTAGCGTCCGAACGGTTTGGGCTACACACTAACATGACCCATCTGTTGAAGGCTGAGACTCTCACGAGTCTTGTTGCTCTAGGATTTACAACAAACTAACAGGGTGTAAAGTGATATTACGGACACACAGAACATTTTAAATTAAATAATAATGAATACAAAAATCATGAAAAGCGTTATTGATGAAAGAGACTTTGAAGAAACAATGAAGAAATAGTTCAACATTTTGTTATTTTATAGCTTATATTTCTTGTGGAAGTTGATAAAAAACACCTGGGGCCAAATACTGTAGTATATGAAGAATTATGACTTTGATAAGGTTTTAAGTGGAACCTGAGAGGATGTTTATTTAGCAGAAAGGGAGCCATTTTGTAGTGACACACCTGTTGGTTGGAGACAGGTGATTGGACAGTAGAGAGAGCCACCCATATTTTTGTATATCTTATAAGTATAGGCTAGAGACAAAAAACGTTAGAGCAGACATTGCAATTTGGGAAACACTGCTCTCCGGATGATATATACATCTGTACACTTATGCTGAAATCTTGTGATATGAATAAAACTTATGATCAAAGTTCAGTATAAGCGGACTCCTTTGTTACAGCATTATTAGCAATATTTGACTCGACACTACAATAGACTTACATCTTCTGACAAAAATGCATAAAATTCCCTTTCAGGATCCATATTTTGGTATTTTTAAGGTAAATGATGACGACTGCTGTCTGTTGAAACGTTGGTTATCAGGTTATTACATTATTTCATCTGAGATCATAGAGTTTAAGGCTCTCCTTTTATTTTACAAGTGTTCTCCTCTGTTACCCAGCACCTCTCCTAAACAGGTGTTCTACTCTGTTAGCCAGCACCTCTCCTAAACAGGTGTTCTCCTCTGTTACCCAGCACCTCTCCTAAACAGGTGTTCTACTCTGTTAGCCAGCACCTCTCCTAAACAGGTGTTCTACTCTGCTAGCCAGCACCTCTCCTAAACAGGTGTTCTCCTCTGCTAGCCAGCACCTCTCCTAAACAGGTGTTCTACTCTGTTACCCAGCACCTCTCCTAAACAGGTGTTCTCCTCTGTTAGCCAGCACCTCTCCTAAACAGGTGTTCTACTCTGTTACCCAGCACCTCTCCTAAACAGGTGTTCTACTCTGCTAGCCAGCACCTCTCCTAAACAGGTGTTCTACTCTGTTACCAGCACCTCTCCTAAACAGGTGTTCTACTCTGTTAGCCAGCACCTCTCCTAAACAGGTGTTCTACTCTGTTAGCCAGCACCTCTCCTAAACAAGTGTTCTCCTCTGCTACCCAGCACCTCTCCTAAACAGGTGTTCTCCTCTGTTACCCAGCACCTCTCCTAAACAGGTGTTCTACTCTGTTAGCCAGCACCTCTCCTAAACAGGTGTTCTACTCTGCTACCCAGCACCTCTCCTAAACAGGTGTTCTCCTCTGTTAGCCAGCACCTCTCCTAAACAGGTGTTCTACTCTGCTAGCCAGCACCTCTCCTAAACAGGTGTGCTACTCTGCTAGCCAGCACCTCTCCTAAACAGGTGTGCGTTTCTTTCGCCTCCAGTTTCAGGTAAAGGACACCTGACTTTATATTTAAAGCCTTTTGGAATACACATTTTACACTAAAGAAGAAGTGATATTTCCTGGGGCCAGAAAAGGCTCTGCATGGTAGGAATGGCCCAGCAGCACTCCAACACTAGTTTGGTGAATTCCAAATGTTCCCTTTATTCTAGATTATTAACCTGAAATACTCACTTTACTTTCAAACTGCGTTGCAGTTTAGAGATTAAACTATGAGCTGCTCTGTCATCTCAAAATGGCCCCTGTACAGATACTTTGTTATTTTCAGTTTCAACTGCAGTCATGGCCTCACCCGTTTATATACCAATAGTAACCAGAGGGTGGCACTAACAGTCAGTTGCATGTGATTGCAGTAACTCCTGACATTGTGCCAAAGCTTGCTTCAATTTTTTTTATAGTCCTTCTTCAAGACATCTCTTAAATTATTTTAGCTAAACTTATAATTTACTCGAAACCAGGTTTAGTTGTGTTTTTTTCTCTCCAAAAAACGATTTACTGTAGGCCTATAATAATTGTTAACAGTCCTCAAATAAACTGTCTTAAAATATTTGATGATTAGTTGAATCAGGTGTGTAAGTCCTGGGCAAGAACAAAAGGATTGAGAAACCCTGAGATAAACATCAAACCATATCATTGAAAAGCTCCTGCACCATCTTCACCAGACGTTTTGCTGATAACAAAACCCAAGAATGAAACACAAGACCTGAGCATGTGTAAAAACCTTGGCATGATATGGTTTTCCATAAGCAAAGTCGACATTAGAATGCAGTTTAAACCACCTCCGACAGAATGTATCTAACGTGCTCTAGACCGCCTAAAGTAGTTTTCCTGTGATTTGTCACCTTATTTCTTGATGTGCATCAGTTCTACAGCGTTAATATGTTTCATGGAATAAGGGTTGTAAAATAGGTGTCTCCATAATGACAATCTAAATAACATGTATAATAGTCTACCTTATATCTCATTCCAGGTATTCATTCTCTTACTCTGTCCATTAGAATAGATTATTGTTCAGATTATTGTTCAGAAATACTTACTTTATTATTCAGTTCTCTCCATATAGTGTTTTCTGCTCTGTCATCTCCAAATGGATCCTGTACTTTCAGTTTCAGCTCAGCCATCTCCCTATCCTGATAATAAAGTGTTTTATTGGTATCTTCCACTAGATGGCAGTAACCACCTGCTGTAACTAGACTACGACTATGTGTTCGGTTTCATACATGCAGTTTCCCAGAGGAGGAGTGCTGATCTAGGATCAGGTCCCCCCTGTCCATTTAATCTGTTTCATTATGATCTAAAAGGCTAAACTGATCCCAGATCAGTACTCCTACTCTTTATGAATACTGTCACAGGTGACTCCTCAAGATGAGGCTCATGATTTATAAGTTATATTCTTTAAGAATCAATTAACATCATTAAATGAACTGCTTTGCCATGAACAGATCTGTGAGGTCTTAACTTAAAGGTACTATATAGACCTTATGGTGATTTAAATGGGGTTGAACATTCATCCCATTAGATTGACTTGGAAGCATCTCTCTGACCTTTTAAAAACGTTTTCACATTATGAAGGGCTTGAAATTAATTATTTCTTACTTGGTCTGTAACTCCATGGGCCAAATAGCTGATTGTAAATTGCATTGTTTTGTGTTGTATGATGCAAGAAACCACTTTACAAAATACAATTAATTATTATTACCAGACAGAGAATTAGACAATGTCTCAAAATACAACACTGCCCCTTTAATTAAGACATAAGCTTTTTCCCTGACTGGCTTTTCAAAGACAGCTTGAAATGTAGCCTAGACGTTTTGTGCTCTTGTAGGGAGCAGTAACTCCTCATTGCCGACCTGTACTTATCTATAACGGGGATAATAACTCGCTAGAAAAGAATGTCGACAAATGTGCTCCGATCTGAGCTGATCCCGCCAATAGAATTCTACTCCGTTGCGCTCTGGCTCTGCCTACAACTAAATCACACACTCAGTCTTACAAAGTTATATTTGTTTTGGTTTGTTGCTTTAAAAAAGGGCAGATATAATGTTGATTCGATCACAGAAAAAAGGTTGATCTGTAATATAGTGCAAACGAATGGGGCAAACGCAGTGAAGTTCAATCTCTTGCGTCTCTGTGCAGCATGGCATTTCTTCTGCGCAGCAGTCCTGGAGTAAGTATCTTTTGATTTCTATGATACAGGATACCCTACAGTAGCCTATATGTATATATATATATATATAAAACAAACATGTTAACAACACAAGGCATTTCTTCTGCGCAGCAGTCGTGGAGGAAGTAGCTTTTGATTTCTATGATACAGGATACCCTACAGTAGCCTATATGTATATATATATATATATAAAACAAACATGTTAACAACACAAGGCATTTCTTCTGCACAGCAGTCGTGGAGGAAGTAGCTTTTGATTTCTATGATACAGGATACCCTACAGTAGCCTATATGTATATATATATATATATAAAACAAACACGTTAACAACACAAGGCATTTCTTCTGCACAGCAGTCGTGGAGGAAGTAGCTTTTGATTTCTATGATACAGGATACCCTACAGTAGCCGATATGTGTGTTGCAACACAATCTCACACTCAATTCGTGCAAATATGTACAAAAAGTATTTTAGCAGATTTTGTGTGTTTTTGTGAGTTTTTGTGTGTCTTAATTCATATGAAAATACACACATTTTCATGTGTCTTAATTCATAGGAAAATACATTTTCTGGGGGCAAACTTCAGAACAACCTTTTGAAAGTTATTAGAGCAATGCATGATGGGCAACGGTGTTCTACACTGACTTTTTTTGTGTCCCACATTTATTTATATATAAAAAACTAACATGTTAACAACACAAGGCATTTCTTCTGTGCGGCAGTCCTGGAGGAAGTGCACAGCTTAGAGGGGACATTGGTTGGCATGCATATGCTCCAGGAACGTTTCACCGGTAAATCATGAAGAATTTACCATATCATTCACGATTGACTGTGATAAATGTGAAGGGAGGGTGAGCAATACATTTGTGCGTAAAGTATAGATTAAACTGGAGAAACCCAGTCCTCGGCCTTGATCCAGTCATTGTCCCTTGTCTTGCCACTGTAAGACTAGCAAGAAAACATAAAAAGTAAAGTAAAGTTTTTAAGCAGAAATTGCAAATAAATAATTCAATATTTAATCGTGAGCAAGTTGTGGACCTATTCCTTACAAGGGGTTTTATGATTTTTGGTTGCACCTTGTCTCACGTCGGTCTGACGCCTTCTTCTCCTCTCAAATACTGTATTTGTTTTAAACTACTGTGTCTTGCTAAAGTATTCAGACCCCTTGGATTTCTTCATATTTTATTGTGTTACAAAGTCAGATTAAATTGTAATGTCAAAGTGGAAGATATTTTTGTTTTAAAAAGATGAATACAAATTAGATATAGTCATTGCATAAGTATTCAGCCCTTTTGTTTAAGCTTAAATTAGTTCAGGAGTAAGATTTGACTTAACAAATCACATAATAAGTTACCTGGACTCACTCTGTGAAATAATAGTGGTTGATATGATTTTTGAATGACTACCCCTTCCTCTGTCCCCCATACATATAGCATCTGTAGCTCAGCTGGTAGCTCAGCTGGTAGAGCACGGCGCTTGTAACGCCAAGGTAGTGGGTTCGATCCCCGGGACCACCCATACACAAAAAAATTTATGCACGCATGACTGTAAGTCGCTTTGGATAAAAGCGTCTGCTAAATGGCTTATTATTATTATTATTATTATTTGTAAGGTCCCTCAGTCAAGTATTGAATTTCAAGCACAGATTAAACTACAAAGACCAGGGAGCTTTTCGAAAGCCTCATAAAGAAGGGCAGTGATTGGTTGATGGGTAACAATAACAAATCAGACACTGAATAGCTCTTTAAGCATGGTCAAGTTAATAAATATGTATTAAACCACCCAGACACATTAAAGATACAGTCGTCCTTCTGAACTGAGCTGCAGGACAGGAATGAAACTGCTCAGGGATGTTACCATGAGGCCATTGGTGATTTTAAAACAGTTACAGAGTTCAATGGCTGTGATGGGAGAAAAATGAGGATGGATCAACAACATTGTAGTGACTCCACAATACTGACTTTGATGATAGATTGAAAAGAAGGATAGAAATATACAGAATAGAAATACTCCCAAACATGCATCTGGTACAACAAGGAACTAAAGTAATACTGCAAGAAACACCCTGCAAAGGAATTGTCACGATCGTCATTCATAGAGGAGGACCAAGGCGCAGCGTTGAATGTGAACATATTTATTTAATAAATGATCACACGACCAAAACAACAAAACGATGACGTGACAGTCAATGGTCAATAAACAAACCAAACACGAACAGAATCCCACAAACCCGAATGAAACACAGACAGTTAAATATGGCTCCCAATCAGAGACAACCCACGACAGCTGACACTCGTTGCCTCTGATTGGGAGTCACTCTGGCCAACATAGAAATAAACACCCATAGAAACAAAACCCATAGATCTACACACCCTGGCTCAACATAACAGTGTCCCCAGAGCCAGGGCGTGACAGTACCCCCCCCTAAAGGCGCGGACTCCGACCGCGTCAACCAAAACCCACAGGGGAGGGACCGGGTGCGCACTCCGCCTAGGCGGCGGATCCGGCTCCGGGCCTGATCCCCGCTCCCTCTCCAACCCCCCAAAGTACCCCTGGTCCGGTCTGGCCCTGCTGGCCGGAGCTGGACTGCACACTGGTGGAGCGGATTGCTCTAGCTCCGGCGTGAAGCATCTGACCGGTGCCGGACCAGCCACCGGTGGAACAGGCACGGGCCGTGCCGGACTGACGACGCACACCACTGGCTTGGTGTGGGGAGCAGGAGCGGGCCGAACCGGGCTGTCGAAGCGCACCCCTGACTTGGTGCGGTGAACAGGAATGGGCCGAGCCGGGCTGATGACGCACACCACTGGCTTGGTGTGGGGAGCAGGAGCGGGCCGAACCGGGCTGTCGAAGCGCACCCCTGACTTGGTGCGGGGAGCAGGAACGGGCCGAGCCGGGCTGTCGAAGCGCACCCCTGACTTGGTGCGGGGAGCAGGAACGGGCCGAGCCGGGCTGTCGAAGCGCACCCTTGACTTGGTGCGGGGAGCAAGAATGGGCCGGACTGGGCTGGCGACGCGCACCGTAGACTTGGTGCGAGTGGCAGGAACAGGCCGGACCGTACTGGGAACACACACCACTGGCCCTACGTGGGGATCAGGAACAGGCCGGACCGGACTGGCAACACACGCCAGTACCTCTCGCCGTGCCTCTACACCTTCCATCCCCTCTTCGACCAGTGGCCCCCGTAACCTGGCGGCCTCCTCTGCCAACCCGCTGGGCCGCTCTGCCGCGGTCTCCTGCTGGCCCGTCGTCCACGGCGTTAGCCCCCCCCCTAAAAAAATTCTGGGCGTCTCTCCTACCCGTGGACCATGTCTCCATGTCCCTCGCCAGCCTTTCGCCCTTCTGCTTCCATGTCAATCCCTTCTCTTCCTCACCCGGCTTGACCCAGTCGAGGAGGCGAAGGAGATCTGCTAGAGATCTCCCTGGCGATGGCTCCTGGACATGCTGCTTGGTCCAGTCTTTGTGGGATTTTCTGTCACGATCGTCATTCATAGAGGAGGACCAAGGCGCAGCGTTGAATGTGAACATATTTATTTAATAAATGATCACACGACCAAAACAACAAAACGATGACGTGACAGTCAATGGTCAATAAACAAACCAAACACGAACAAAATCCCACAAACCCGAATGAAACACAGACAGTTAAATATGGCTCCCAATCAGAGACAACCCACGACAGCTGACACTCGTTGCCTCTGATTGGGAGTCACTCTCGCCAACATAGAAATAAACACCCATAGAAACAAAACCCATAGATCTACACACCCTGGCTCAACATAACAGTGTCCCCAGAGCCAGGGCGTGACAGGAATACACGTTTTGGCCTAAATGCAAAGCCTTATGTTTGGGGCAAATCCAACATAACACATTCCTGAGACACTGGGAGAGGAATACACATTTCAGCAAGACAATAACCTACAACGCAAAGCCAAATCTAAGTTGCTTACCAAGAAGACAGTGAATGTTCCTGAGTGGCCAAGTTAGATTTTCGACTTAAATCTCATTGAAAATCCATGGTAAGACTTGAAACTGCTGTCATGATCCCAAACATCTTGACAGAGTTTGAAGAATTATGAAAATAATTGTGGGGAGGCTGAAAAAAAATATTTAGCCCACGCTACAGACGGTTACATCAGTGTGTTAATAAAGGACTTGTAAAGGCTCAGTAAGTACAGTTACAATCATTTCAATGTACTGCAGATGACTTACCTCCTTGGAAGTTCTATTGGCAATCATTTCAATGTACTGCAGATGACTTACCTCCTTGGAAGTTCTATTGGCAATCATTTCAATGTACTGTAGATGACTTACCTCCTTGGAAGTTCTATTGGCAATCATTTCAATGTACTGCAGATGACTTACCTCCTTGGAAGTTCTATTGGCAATCATTTCTAGAATGGGGAAAATGGTTTGCCTCCGGATGCACTGGACACTGAAACAATAAATAAAGTATTTCAATCACCCCCATCTGAACATGAATCAAGTGCCAGTCATTAGCAGTATTAACTTTACATCTCCACCTAGCCTTAGACTATGCCAGCCTCCTGCTAAGTAGGGGATCATCAATCACAGGCATTTTTGTGTTCATTGATTAAAAACATTAAAGTTATTGACATCAATAAGACTTATGAATAAACAAAGTATTCAGACCCCTAGACTTTTTCCACATTTTGTTACGTTACAGCCTTATTCTAAAATTGATTAAATTAAGGTTTTTCCTCATCAATCTACACACAATACCCCGTAATGACAAAGTGAAAACAGGGTTTTAGAAATGTTTTCAAATGTATTCAAATTTAAAAACTGAAATACCTTATTTACATAAGTATTCAGACCATTTGCTATGAGACTCAAAATTGAGCTCATTTGCATCCTGTTTCCATTGATCATCCTTGGGATGTTTCTACAACTTGTTTGGAGTCCACATGTGGTAAATTAAATTGATTGGACATGATTTGGAAAGGCATACACCTGTCTATATAAGATCCCACAGTTGACATTGCATGTCAGAGCAAAAACCAAGCCATGAGGTCGAAGGAATTGTCCGTAGAGCTCCGAGACAGGATTGTGTCGAAGGCACAGATCTGGGGAAGGGTACCAAAACATTTCTGCAGCATTGAAGGTCCCAAAAGAACACAGTGACCTCCATCATTCTTAAATGGAAGAAGTGTGGAACCACCAAGACTCTTCCTAGAGCTGGCCGCCCGGCCAAACTGAGCAATCGGGGGAGAAGGGCCTTGGTAAGGGAGGTGACCAAGAACCCGATGGTCACTCTGACAGAGCTCCAGAGATCCTCTGTGGAGATGCGAGAACCTTCCAGAAGGACAACCGTCTCTGCAGCACTCCACCAATCTGGCCTTTATGGTAGAGTGGCCAGACGGAAGCCCCTCCTCAGTAAAAGGCACATGACAGCCCGCTTGGAGTTTGCTAAAAGGCATCTAAAGGACTCTCAGACCATGAGAAACAAGATTCTATGGTCTGATGAAACCAAGCTTGAACTCTTTGGCCTGAATGCCAAAGCGTCAAGTCTGGAGGAAACCTGACATCATCCCTACGGTGAAGCATGGTGGTGGCAGCATCATGCTGTGGGGATGGGAGACTAGTCAGGATCAAGGGAAAGATGAACGGAGCAAAGTACAGAGAGATCTGGGATGACAACCTGCTCCATAGCACTCAGGACCTCAGACTGGAGTGAAGGTTCGCCTTCCAACAGGACAACGACCCTAAGCACACATCCCAGACAACGCAGGAGTGGCTTCGGGACAAGTCTCTGAATGTCCTTGAGTGGCCCAGCCAGAGCCCGGACTTGAACCCGATCAAATGAACCACATCTCTGGAGAGAGCTGAAAATAGCTGTGCAGCGACGCTCCCCATCCAACCTGACCGAGCCTGAGAGGATCTGCAGAGAAGAATGGGAGAAACTCCCCAAAAACAGGTGTGCCAAGTTTGTAGCGTCATACCCAAGAAGACTTGAGGCTGTAATCACTGCCAAAGGTGCTTAAACAAAGTACTGAGTAAAGGGTCTGAATACTTATAGTTCTGTTTTTATTTACTGAACGCTTCTCCCTCTCTGTCACGGATGCCATGGTTGCCCTTAGTTTGAAGATGTAATCCGGAGACAAGTGTTTTATACAACAGCCTTTTGTGTTCTCTTTTCAACTCCCTCTGCATATTTGCAATCAAAAGCGAGAATTTTCTCCATCTCCTTAGCTGTCATACTCTGCTTCCACCGAGCATTCCACTGATTTCAAAACTTGTTCCTCCATAAAGTGGAGAGCAACAAGTTGCAGTTCTACATGATATATATATTTTTAAAAGCCACGTTAGAAAGGATTACCTACACATACTTACCAGCTCATGTTATAGAGAGAGCCGTGCTACATGGCAGACCAATCCAAACTCATCTCTCGGCATGTCCAGCCCATCCATTATCTCAGCCAATCATGGCTAGCGGGAAGGTTCCTGTCTTTTTCCAAGGCTAAACCAACTAGGCTCGTAATTTAACAATTGTATTTTTTTTTACAGATGGCATACTAGTTTGTTATTAAGGCACATGAAAGTTAATTTCTGCCCAAAAACGCATTTCGATTTTAAAAAAAGTTTACGTTCAAATGCCTCTCCTGTGAACTAGTGACGCGCGACATATGCCTAGTTTCCTGAAACAAGTCACATATTGCGTAAGTGGAATAATTAGGTTTTTACAGTCTGACAGATGTGGTGGTTGAAGGATAAGATTTTTAGATAGACAGACGCATATTTCTGTCCAAATACCTTTCACAATTGCCTCATATAACCTTTGGATCGCTGCCATTGACGTCTGATTCATCATCCCATTGTGATGACTAGTCCTTTAACTCTAGGTATACATCAGGGGTCACACAGACACACACAGACACACCCCGTACCTGATGAGCGACGACTAAATGTTATCCTTCTTCCTCTTGCTGAGGAGTAGCAGGGGGTACAATCCTATGTACCTGGAATCATTAATGACTAAATCAGTTCCAGAAACAACACATATCAGTCAAATAATGACATTTAGATATACCGTCTTAAATGAAACAATTAAAAATAAGTGCATAGGGACCTATAATTTCCCAACGCTGGAAATGCAGAAATATTTTTAGAGGAAAACGTAATAAAGTGGACCAGCTTGTTTGCTGCATTAACCAAGGTTCATATCTTCTTTCTTTCATTTTCTTATTTGCCCATTCATATGTTTCCTTCATTTCTTTGTCCTCTAACATTACCTTTAGCTGTACCACAGAACTAGCATTTCTTTGACACTACTCGTATTGAAGTTTTACAGCTAGGACAAAGCTTACAGGTGGAGCCAGGAGCCATTCTGTATGAAAGGTGGATATCAGAAAGAATAGCCCTATACACACAACCTTGACTGATGCAATGCACCAGCGACGTTGTGAGATAAAAACAACACTAACAATAGTAATTAATAAAGAGAGTTTGGCCAACTAAAGAGCTGACCTTGAGCTCACGTTCAACAGTCAAGCCCTGACCCTTCTCAAACCCATTAAGGGAGTGCTGTGTGTGAAGGCGTTTGAAGGTGACATGGGTTTCAATGACTCAATCATTTGGGTCGGATCTGATAATGGACCTGGTGCTGAACCTAAGCCTGAGGCTAAGCCATTTCCCCTCATACCACACTGGAACATAACAATGTGTCCTACTAACTGTTGGCTGCTATTGTAGCCTAGATATAGGCTACCTGCCATAACCTCAGGTGCATAGTGGAATGAGCATCGCTAGTTGACAGATGAAACAGTACCATAACCCCAGGTGCATAGTGGAATGGGCATCGCTAGTTGCCAGATGAAACAGTACCATAACCTCAGGTGCATAATGGAATGGGCATCGCTAGTTGCCAGATGAAACAGTACCATAACCTCAGGTGCATAGTGGAATGGGCATCGCTAGTTGACAGATGAAACAGTACCATAACCTCAGGTGCATAGTGGAATGGGCATCGCTAGTTGCCAGATGAAACAGTACCATAACCTCAGGTGCATAGTGGAATGGGCATCGCTAGTTGCCAGATGAAACAGTACCATAACCCCAGGTGCATAGTGGAATGGGCATCGCTAGTTGACAGATGAAACAGTACCATAACCTCAGGTGCATAGTGGAATGGGCATCGCTAGTTGCCAGATGAAACAGTACCATAACCCCAGGTGCATAGTGGAATGGGCATCGCTAGTTGCCAGATGAAACGGTACCCGGACCAGTGGGATTTGGTTACTTTTTTTAAAATACAGTTTTTGGATAGTCTCCTTCAGTTGGTTTGTATTTTACAACCTGGTTTGGTTTGTCAGAACACAAGAAATGGGTAGAAAATGTGAATTAAACGAGAAAAAGTCTCCATTTCCTTATAAAGCAGCCAGAGGATGGATAAAGAGATCTTTATCAACAGGATGGATAGAAGATTGGGGAGGCTGGGTCGGGAGTTTGGAATTGGTAAACTCAGTGGACGCTGGCTTTTTGATAGATGTCGTCGCTTGAGGAGGCAAGAAAGATATTTATATTGGGAAAAGTCTAGTACTTTTACAAGAAATCGTTTAATTGTATTTGGGAGGAGGAATGGAGGGGAAAAGAGAGGAAGAACAGGATGAAGAGAGAGACGTTGAGTCAATCTGAATATGGAGGAAAATAAAAAAAGACAGATTGTGTTGTCAAGTGGTTGTCAAGTCCAAACAGAGTGAGCTGTATGCCAGACTGAGTTCTGGAGGGGAAATGGAAGTGAATGAGGGAGAGTTAAGTGAGGTGGAAGGTGTTGTGAAGAGCTTGGAGTCCGAGCCTTGCATCGATGGACCTGATAAAGAAGAATCTGGTCCAGTAGGAGTGACATTTTTGGAGAGAGTGGATCCTTTCTTTTCGGCTGATCCAGTTGTAGTTTCAGGGTGGGAAAGGAGTTGGGTGCATTTGAATCAGTGAGGGAAACCCATAGTGGACTTGTGATAGTTGTTTGTGTTTCTTCAGCCCAGAGGGAGCGGGCACTCAGTGTCACGGAACTTGGGTTAAGATCCGTTTCTTGCTTTGCTCTTAGGAACAGGACACCATTGAAAGGAGTGATTTCTGGGGTAGTGTTAAGAGTGGAGGTGGAGCAATTGAAGTTGAAGATTCCTGGTGTTTGTATTGCCTGCCGTTTGTTGCGACGCAGACCCGGTGGTGAGCATGCCGTTTGGTGGGACGCAGACCCGGTGGTGAGCGTGGTGAAACAGAGGAGTCACTGTCAGTTCTTTTGAGTTTTTAGTCCGAGTATTTACCCGACAAAGTCATGTTTGGATATAGAAGTTATCCTGTTAGAGCTTTTGTGCCGAATCCACTGCCCTGTTTCAGGAGCAACGGTTATGGGCATGTCACAGCAGGGTGTAGGAGGGAGATTCCAAGACGTGGGAAGTGTGCAGGAGGGCGTGGGACAGAGGATTGGGTAGTTTGGGGGATAAAGTTGTGTGTGCCAACTGTAGGGCAGCCCCTGTTGCTGGGGATCGGAAGTGTCCGGTGCGAGAGAGGCAGGTTGAGGTGGCCAGAGTCAGAGTAGTGCAGAAGGTGTCTTATGCTGAGGCAGTGAAGAGAGTAGAGGAGGATGGGTCAAGGGTCAAGGGTGAGGCATCCTGAGAGGATTCCTGTAAGGAGTAGATCTGTGCCAGCACAGAGGGATAGGCTGACGAGTGATATATGCTTCATTATAAACTGGGTGGTTCGAGCCCTGAATGCTGATTGGCTGAAAGCCAATCATACCAAGGGTATGACAAAACATTTATTTTTACTGCTCTAATTACATTGGTAACCAGTTTATAATAGCAATAAGGCACCTCAGGGGTTTGTGGTATATTGCCAATATCCGCGTTGCGTCGTGCGTAAGAACAGCCCTTAGCCGTGGTATATTGGCCATATACCACACCCCCTAGGGCCTTATTGCTTAAGTCAGTTTGTCTTCTTAGCGTTCAGAAGAGTTCCAGGGTTTGTTGAGTGGTGGTACCCCGTCCAACAGAGTGCTGGATAAAGGGGAAGTCATCAGAGAGGAGATGTTGAGGAGCAGGTGTCAGTAATGAAGGTTGCCAGGTGTGTCTAATGTTGAGGAGCAGGTGTGAGTAATGAAGGTTGCCAGGTGTGTGTAATGTTGAGGAGCAGGTGTCAGTAATGAAGGTTGCCAGGTGTGTCTAATGTTGAGGAGCAGGTGTGAGTAATGAAGGTTGCCAGGTGTGCAATGTTGAGGAGCAGGTGTGAGTAATGCAGGTTGCCAGGTGTGTCTAATGTTGAGGAGAAGGTGTGAGTAATGAAGGTTGCCAGGTGTGTCTAATGTTGAGGAGCAGGTGTGAGTAATGAAGGTTGCCAGGTGTGTGCAATGTTGAGGAGAAGGTGTGAGTAATGAAGTTTGCCAGGTGTGTCTAATGTTGAGGAGCAGGTGTGAGTAATGCAGGTTGCCAGGTGTGTGTAATGTTGAGGAACAGGTGTGAGTAATGAAGGTTGCCAGGTGTGTGTAATGTTGAGGAGAAGGTATGAGTATTGCAGGTTGCCATGTGTGTGTAATGTTGAGGAACAGGTGTGAGTAATGAAGGTTGCCAGGTGTGTCTAATTTTGAGGAGTAGGTGTGAGTAATGAAGGTTGCCAGGTGTGTGTAATGTTGAGGAGCAGGTGTGAGTAATGAAGGTTGCCAGGTGTGTCTAATGTTGAGGAGAAGGTGTGAGTAATGCAGGTTGCCAGGTGTGTGTAATGTTGAGGAACAGGTGTGAGTAATGAAGGTTGCCAGGTGTGTGTAATGTTGAGGAGCAGGTGTGAGTAATGAAGGTTGCCAGGTGTGTCTAATGTTGAGGGGTAGGTGTGAGTAATGAAGGTTGCCAGGTGTGTCTAATGTTGAGGGGCAGGTGTGAGTAATCAAGGTTGCCAGGTGTGTCTAATGTTGAGGAGCAGGTGTGAGTACTGAAGGTTTCCAGATGTGTGTAATGTTGAGGAGCAGGTGTGAGTAATGAAGGTTGCCAGATGTGTGTAATGAAGGTTGCCAGGTGTTTCTAATGTTGAGGAGCAGGTGTGAGTAATGAAGGTTGCCAGGTGTGTCTAATGGTGAGGAGCAGGTGTTAGTAATGAAGGTTGCCAGGTGAGTCTAATGTTGAGGAGCAGGTGTGAATAATGAAGGTTGCCAGGTGTGTCTGATGTTGAGGAGTAGGTGTGAGTAATGAAGGTTGCCAGGTGTGTGTAATGTTGAGGAGCAGGTGTGAGTAATGAAGGTTGCCAGGTGTGTGTAATGTTGAGGAGCAGGTGTGAGTAATGAATGTTGCCAGGTGTGTGTAATGTTGAGGAGAAGGTGTGAGTAATGAAGGTTGCCAGGTGTGTCTAATGTTGAGGAGCAGGTGTGAGTAATGAAGGTTGCCAGGTGTGTGTAATGTTGAGGAGCAGGTGTGAGTAATGAAGGTTGCCAGGTGTGTGTAATGTTGAGGAGCAGGTGTGAGTAATGAAGGTTGCCAGGTGTGTCTAATGATGGGTTGCCAGGACCGGTGGTTAGTAGACCGGTGACGTCTAGCGCCAGAGAGGGGGAGAGGGAGAGACATGTGACATCAAGCCTTCCTCTTCACCTGAATAAGACCCATTTCTATGGACTGAACACAACCCCTAGTACTGTATTCCATTTCCTGTCCTGCCATATTCTGATCAATATGACAACATTTCAACCTCTTCTTTCATCTGTTTGATGAACCTTTATTAGTCAAATCTGTCACATGTACATTTCATTCAGTGGAATTGAGTTCATACAGAAACAAGATTGTTGTGTCAAGAATTTGACAAATAAACATTATGCAGACAACAATATTTACAAACTCCAAGAAGCCCAATAACAACAAGATCAATGATTTCTAAATGAAACCAGTTTTTACAACACAGTATGGTGATTCATTCTATTACTGAATGACTCTAGTTGACAATGTCTGTCAACTTCAATGGTCCTCACTACATATTCGTCGCCAAACCCACTGGCTCCAGGCCATCTATAAATCACTGCTAGGCAAATCTTCGTCTTATCTTAGCTCACTGGTCACCATAGCAACACCCACCCGTAGTCTGCGCTCCAGCAGGTATATCTCACTGGTCATCCCCAAAGCCAACACCTCCTTTGGCCGCCATTCCTTCCAGTTCTCTGCTGCCAATGACTGGAACGAACTGCATAAATCTCTGAAGCTGGAGACTCTTATCTCCCTCACTAACTTTAAGCATCAGTTGTCAGAGCACCTTACAGATCACTGCACCTGTACACAGCCTTTCTGAAATTAGCCCACCCAACTACCTCATCCCCATATTGTTATTTATTTTGCTAATTTGCACCCCCAGTATCTCTATTTGCACATCATCTTTTGCACATCTAGCATTCCAGTGTTAATACTAATTGTAATTATTTTGCACTATGGCCTATTTATTGCCTTACCTCCATAACTTACTACATTTGCACACACTGTATATATATTTTCTGTTGTATTTTTTGACTTTATGTTTTGTTTTACCCCATATGTAACTCTGTGTTGTTGTTTTTATCATACTGCTTTGCTTTATCTTGGCCAGGTCGCAGTTGTAAATGAGAACTTGCTCTCAACTGGCTTACCTGGTTAAATAAAGGTTAAATAAAAAAATGAAAAATAAAAGTGTGTATTAATGAATATTTACAATATATGTTTACACACTAGAGAGCTATTCTACATTGTTGCTCCAGTGTGTCTTACTGAACATGACCATGATTAGAGTGAAACATCATGTTATGTTTGACACAGAGACACTGAGGCGCCATGATCCCAAAGATGAAACCCTGGATAGAGGGGCTTAGTGAATGTGGAGTGGAATGTGTTCAGTTGGGTCAGTGTGTCAGAGGAGACTCTGTAGAAGGACAGAGTGCCGGCTGGCCAGTCCAGATACACTCCTACTCTGTGGGAGCTGGAGGAGGGGACGTCTATGGTAGTGGACTTATTATTGTGACAGGCAGAGTAACTGTTGCCAGAGCAGAACAGACTCCAGGACTTGTCATTGTATCCAATCCCACAGTCCTTACCCATTCCTCTCCTGCTGATTCCTTTATATGCCACTCCTATAACAGCCCCACTCCCACTCCCCTCTACCTCCCAGTAACAGCGCCCAGTCAGACCCTCTCTACACAGCACCTGTCCACAGCCCTCAAATCTCTCTGGGTGATCAGGATACGGCTGCTTCTCTCTCCTACATGTCACCTTTCTGTTCTCCTCAGACAGAGAGAGGCGTCTGTTTACTGTGTTTAGGTCCTGTGTGAGATCACAGACATCTGATGGATGAAACCAGACACAATTTTAGAAATCATCATCATCCTGAACACACACACACACACACACACACACACACACACAACGGATACACACTCACAGTCACATGCTGAACAAACACACACACACACCGGATACACACTCACACTCACATCCTGAACACACACACACACAGAACACACACACACACATCCTGAACACACACACACACACAACCTGAACACACACACACACACACACAAACACACTGAATACACACACACACATTTCTAATGTAACAGGAACACGCCACACACACACACATTGTCAAAGCAACTCTTTGTAAACTTTGGTGTCCCTGATTTGTGCTTCTGTAGAACTACAGCTGATATTTAATATGACCAAGTAAGTAATGATAGTGGTCTTTGACTTTGACTTCACTTGAATTAAGACTTATTCTTAGTCATATTCTTCACAGCAGTCAACACTCACATTTTCTAAGTCCAGGTTTCATTGTGTTCGCTCCACCATGTTCCACACTGTAGCAGTAAGCAGAAGAACAGACAGTCATTGAGGGATACACCTGAACTCACACACACACACACACACACACACACACACACACACACTGGACACACACACACACACACTCACACACACATTCAGCATATAACTTTGTACAAGCGGTGGTAAGAATGTTTGTCCGTGTGTGTGTCCAGTGTGTGTCCAGTGTGTGTGTGTCCAGTGTGTGTGTGTCCAATGTGTGTGTGTGTGTCCAGTGTGTGTGGGTCGAGTGTGTGTGTGTGTGGGTCCAGTGTGTGTGTGTCCGGTGTGTGTTTTCTTTTTGTGTGTGTGTGTGTCCAGTGTGTGTGTGTGTGTCCAGTGTGTGTGTGTGTGTCCAGTGTGTGTGTCCAGTGTTTGTGTGTGTTTTTGTGTGTGTGTCCAGTGTGTTTGCGCGTGTCCAGTGTGTGTGTGTGTGTGTGTCCAGTGTGTGTGTGTGTGTGTGTCCAGTTTGAGTGTGTTTGTGTGTCCAGTTTGTGTGCAGTGTTTGTGTCTGTGTGTGTCCAGTGTGTGTGTGTGCTTGTGTCCAGTGTGTGTGTGTGTGTGTGTGTGTATGTGTGTGTGTGTGTGTTTGTCCAGTGTGTGTGTTTGTCCAGTATGTGTACTGTACACACAAACACACACATATTGGACACATACAGACACACACACTGGACCCCCACACACACTGGACACAAACACACAAACACACACTGGACACACACACACACACACACACACACACAAACACACACACACACACACACACACACACACACACACACACACACACACACACACACACACACACACAAACACACACACACACAAACCACTGGATCCACAGCAACTCAAAAGCTTTTTCTGGGAGTGTGAGTGAGGAAGGATCTTTGGGTTCTCTGCCTCTCCTAGCAGCCTGTCATTCATCACTCAAGCTGTTTACTAACTCTGCTTCATGCGTTGCCAAAATAAGTAGCTCTGTTTGTGCTCAGACAATCCTACATTTCACACATACACACACGCACACCATTCACCTGCACTGCACAGGCCCCAGAAGCACTGAGAATACTGGGACTCAATTGGCTCTCAGTCACTGCAGCAAATAGCTATCGCCATAATGAAAGGTTTTTAATACGAGTAGCTGTTTTCCCCTGATGTGTCTTTGTCAAACTGTGGAAGTTTATTTAGTGGTGAAAGTCATTCTCAATCATTTTAAGGTTCAACTGTCTCGGTAATTAGCAGGTTCAATGCAGCGAAGGGGTATTTTGGAATGACACCCTCCATTATATGGTGTGCAAGGACTGAACACTCGTTGGTGCAACACAGAATGTACCGAGATAGAAGGAGAGATTGTGGGTGTCTTTATGCCAACAAAGTGTGATTCCAGAGTTTCTACAGTGTTAAGTAGCCTTAGTTATGTTATTTTAAGGACCTATCTTGTGCCTCCTCGCCACAGCGCTACCGTGTCCTCAAGCAACTCAGCGAGAAGAAGCTGAAGGGTTTTTAAAGTGGACAACTTAAACGAAAACCATTCTCTTTTTTCATGAGTGTTCCAGAAGACAGACCTTCATTGCCAGGACAAATAGTGATGTTGTTTCCAAACCAAACTTCAAGGTCTTTAAGTGAGTGTGTGTGTGTGTGTGTGTGTGTGGGGGGGGGGGGGGGGGGGTCGGTCACATATTAACAGAGCTCTCTGCCTAGGCTTCCTCACGGCACCATGACAACCAATACTTACAAAGTAATCCTTATTTTGAATATTTTTGAAATAGACCAAATTTCTTTTGGGCTGAGAATATAAGACATAACTCTGAGAGAGCATCCAAGGGCTAGAATGATGTATATAGAATGTATGACAAACAATAAGTTTTAAATATAATTCTAAAATCTTCAGAATTCTGAGATTTTTGTCCATAATACAGAATTCAAGCCAACATTCCAATCTCATTATGACTCAACAATTAAGCTAGGCTACAACCATAGAATTTGGAATTAGAACTTGGCTACAACAAGTTCCAAACCAAAGAAAACAACCAGCATATCCATTCACCACACCATAACTACTCAAGTGTATATCTTTTTAAATCTTCATAAGTGGACAGACATCGCGGAGGAGAGGTGAGTTAGAACATAATAATGTGTAAAAGTGTTTGACTTCTAAGGAAATCAGTGAAGGTAGGCCTACTTATTACCATTTAATAAATTATACCAGTTAGCCTGAAGGTAACTGAAGTTGGAAAACTGCCATGGCCAGACAGTTTTAAGAAAATGACATGGAAAAGATTCACACAAAATAAAAAAAATAAGGAATACATGTTTCTCCATACATATTGATGCAGAGAGAAGTCATTGAGATGGAGAAAGAGATGACTGAAAGTGAGGAGATGGAGAAAGGCAACAAGATGAGGGGGGAACAAGAGATAGAAAGACAAAGAGAAATGGAGGGGCTGCTGAGAATGAGAAAGGAGATTGAGACTTGTAACAAGGTAGACCACTACCGGTGGAAGCTGCAGAGAGAGGTGTTGGAGGAAGTCAACAAGGTGAGGGTGGAACCAGAGCAAGAAAGAGAAAGGCTAATTGAAGAGTTGCTGAGACAGATAAGGGAGACTGAGGCTTCTATTGAGGTAAACTGCTACCAATGGAAGCTGGAGAGAGAGTTGTTTGAGAAACAGAGAGAAAGTGCAGTGTCAGACAGAAAATATATGGAGCTCAAGATGGCAAAGCTGAAGGTGCAGAACATACTGCACTTGGCCAAGATAGGGAAGTTGACCGTGGAGAACACGAGGCTGTTAGCTGAGAATGAAAGGGTGGGGAAGGAGAGGGTGAGAGAGAGGAATGGATGGAACCTCATAAGAAATGGTTTGGAGACAGCTTTGGCCAAAGCAGACCAGGAGAGGAATCAGACCCTAGTAGCCTGGAAGGAGGACAGGGGGAGATGGGCCAAGGCCAAGGCTGGCCTACGAAGCCTCTTGGATCAACGGGGGGAAAGATGGATGAAGGAGAAGGAGGAGATTAAGAGGAGGAGCACGCAGGCAGCAGAGGAGTGGATAATTGAGCTGAGAGAGAAGGAGAGAGCGATAGAGGCTCTGGAAAGAGAAAAGATGAGGATTCTGTGCCTGAATGGACAAGAGAAGAAGGGATGGGAGATGGAAAAGAGAGAGATGGAGAAGGAGAACTGGAAGATTACAGAGGAGCGGGAGAGAAAGAGTAGTGAAATTGAGAAAATGCAAAGGGACAAAGAGAGATGGGCAATAGAGAAGAGGGATGTGGTGGAGAGGATGAAGGAGGCGTACATAAAGCTGTACCAGATGCAGACTGTCCTGAGGTTCAGAGAGCAAGAGCAGACACAGGTACAGTACTCCATTTAACCAGTCACAGTTCAGGGAGGTCATAAGTCACCTCCTAATGGTTATACTATCAGATTCAACAGATTAAGTTGACTGCATGCTAGAGAAGGAGTAATAATAATATTTCAGATCACTGACCAACATGTATGGACTTTATCTTTCAGATGGAAACTAAACGCGCCCAGAGAGTCAGGGCAAAGCAGGAGAAAAAGGAGAGGAAAGAAAGAGACTTGTTGGAGAAGAACAAAGTAAAAGAACTGCTCAGAGCTAGAAAAGCAGAGAGTAAGGAAGAAGTGAGGAAGAATAAGGAGAGGGTGAAAGCCCACCTGGACGAGGTGGCAAGGAACTATAATGAAAAGAAACAGAGGGAGAAAGAAAGAGAAAAGCTGTTGAAAAAGGCATATGGCAAAGAAAATCACATGGTGTACATCCCAGACCTCATACTGAAGAAGATGTAAGAACACAACGCATATGGAAGAGTAAATATTATCAGCTAGCATTGGTCAAAAGTTCATTTCTATCTTCTTTCATTTAGTGGAATACTTCATCAATAAAATAATATGAGCATTTATTTGTCAGCATTCATTCCCATATGGAAGAAAGAACACACAAAATATGAGAAAAGTATAAGATGTGGATTAAAGGTTGATGTGGTTACTGGATAATGCAATGTGAAGGGCTAGATTCTATCAAATCGGAGGTGGAACTGCGTTAGAGATGGCAAATCCACAAGCAGCTCCTTGCATTAGCTTATCGCGTACACTGCCATTGGATGCAACGAGAGAGAGAGAGAGGCATCAACAGAATACCCTTAGGTGCATGAATGCCTAGTGTGTTTATGTATACGTGTGTGTCAGAGGAGGCTGGTGGGAGGAGGTATAGGAGGACAGGCTCATTGTAATGGCTGGAATGGAATAAATGGAAGAGTTTCCATATGTTTGATGTGTTTGATACCGTTCCATTTATTCCATTCCAGCCATTCCAATATGCCCATCCTCCTATAGCTCCTCCTACCAGCCTCCTCTGGTGTGTGTGTGTATGTGTCAGTGGTACACGCCTCCGATGAGCAACACTGCTCTTACCCCCTCATCCCCCATCAGTGGCTGTCTCCTGCCCCCTCTCCTCCATCCGTCTCTGGCCACGTCTCCTGCTCCCACTCCTCCATCCCTCTCTGGCACACTCTCCTGCCACCTCTCATCCATCCCTCTCTGGACACCTCTCTGGCCACCTCTCCTGCTCCCACTCCTCCATCCCTCTCCTCCATCCCTCTCTGGCCTATTCTCCTGCCCCCTCTCCTCCATCCCTCTCTGGCCCACTCTCCTGCCCCCTCTCATCCATCCCTCTCTGGACACCTCTCTGGCCACCTCTCCTGCTCCCACTCCTCCATCAATTATTACACTGAGTCTGGCCTTGACCTGGGCCTCCCGGTACCTCTCTGTCATCTCACCAGTTTGTAGTGGCAAATACAAAAAGTTATTGATGCCACTTACTAGTGACCTGGGGATAATTCCATTGCACACAATCCAATAAAAGAGAGAAATCCAATAATTTTAGTCCATTTATTTTCGTTATTTTCTTAAATCATTGTCACTAACAGAAAGAGTACGATATGAAACGGTTGAAAATTGTCTGTGCTCTCAGGCACACTAGTTCCCACCCACACAATTTTAATGTATTTTTTATTGTACCCTTATTTTACCAGGTAAGTTGACTGAGAACACATTCTAATTTACAGCAACGACTTGGGGAATAGTTACAGGGGAGAGGAGGCGGGATGAATGAGCCAATTGGAAGCAGGGGATGTGGTCCTCTGTAGCTCAGCTGGTAGAGCACGGCGCTTGTAACGCCAAGGTAGTGGGTTCGATCCCCGGGACCACCCATACACAAAAAAATTTATGCACGCATGACTGTAAGTCGCTTTGGATAAAAGCGTCTGCTAAATGGCATATTAATATTAATTAGGTGTCCATGATTGTATGAGGGTCCAGATTGGGAATTTAGCCAGGACACCGGGGTTAACACCCCTACTCTTACAATAAGTGCCATGGGATCTTTAGTGACCACAGAGAGTCAGGACACCCATTTAACATCCCATCCGAAAGACGACACCCTACACAGGGCAATGTCCCCAATCACTGCCCTGGGGCATTGCGATATTTTATTTTAGACCAGAGGAAAAAATGCCGGCACTTGCAGTCTAGGTAGGGCTTCATGTGCGAGATCTCTAATAGCGTCATTCTAGTGGAATCCAGAAAGAACAAAACCCTGTCCTCAAACATTTACATTTTATGTATTTAGTCTTCATAATCATCGTCCTTCATCAATTGTGTCTTTTTATTTTTATTTTTGCAAATTTAAAAGACCTAGCTAGCTAAAAGACAAAGTCAACCGGTTCCTTTAAAAATTGCAGCTAATTTTCTCATTCACCTGGCAGCCTTTTATATATTCAATGTGGGGGAAATGTAAATCAGCGGGGCAGTCAGGTGCTAAACAGGTAAATATAGGGATTAAATCAATAGAACACAAACATGATGAATAGCTCCTACAACCCCCTATTCTCTATATAATGCACTGGTCAAAAGTAGTTCAATGTGAATAGGGTGCCACGTGCTCCGTCATCTCGCTGAGTCTGGCCTTGGACTCCCGGTACCTCTGTCATCTTACCTGTTTGAAGAAGCCATTCGTAGTAATTACCGTCTGACCATTTTCAACAGTGCAGCTTTGCTAAGGACTGATCTGAAGTCATGGTCCATATGGAAGTAGATTCTCCCAGGGCTTGCCAGGAATTGTGGCCAGGTATTTCCTCACTCCTCGGCACATTGCACCGATTAAAGAAGAATGTTGTCCACTGAAAATGTATCTTCTAAAACTCGCTTTACGCCACAAGCTTGAGTGATGGGGTACACTTCCAAAAAGGCATTTCCTATATAGCCATACTATAATTAAAAGGCAGACATCAGCGGGCAAACAATTATTTAAGATGAATTCAAATTGAAGGATGATTTAAGCGACGAGGGATAGAAGTTGGAAAACCTCATGATGTCATCACGTCAGACATCACTCTTAAACTTGCTGGAACTGTAATTAAGACTGAGAGTTGAGGTTCAGTTTTATAACTTGTATATAGATAGATAGGATGGAAAACATTATTAACCCCCAAGGACAAATTTATTTAATTTGTTCGAGGGCCAATGTGGGGGTCACAGGTCAGGATCAGACCACCTCCCCTAAAGCATGACACGGGAAAGGTCAGGGGGGCAGATTCCCAGCCAGTAAAACACCCTGAGTGGAAATGTGTGTGTATGTGTCCTCATCTCCTCTACCACTCAGCGGGTTAATGTCTATCCATCCTCCCGCTGGCTGCAGCAACAGGAAGTGAGGTCATGCAGACAGTGTTTTATCAGGCCTTCAGGGAGCCAGTAAATCAGTTCTGTCTGTGTGTGTGCGTGTGTGTGTGCGTGCGTGCATATGTACATGTGCAGTCAGGGTATACGGTGCATGACTCCAAAGGGTAAATCACGCTCTATGTGTGTACTCTCTGTATGAGAGTGTGGGCCTCTCTTAGCAGCAGAGATCTGTCAGTTATGCGGGAGTATGTGGGAGTCCTCTACTGTTCTACAGTGAATTATCTTGGCACCTCAGCAAACTCATCATCGTCTCCCAAAGTACCAGCAGCTTCCCCTTCTCTTTCCTCTCTGTTTGTCTTTCCCTCCGTTGTCTTCTCTCTTCTTTCATTAAGAGCTAAATAAACCAGTGAACTAGGCTAGCACCACTAGGACTGTGTTCCAGAGCTAGGCATGTCCAGTTGCTCTCTATCCCTCAGTGTTCTGTTGACACATGTCAGGAGGGAACCGATGTGGATGTGGTGGAGGAGTCAGGCGCAGGACACAGAGGTTAAGTCCAACAGACTTTAATAATCCAAAGTCAAATGTCCAAAAGTAACACGACCTCGACAAAACAAGAGGCGAGGGAGAATTACGCATACACGCGTAAACACTAAACACAAAACAAACAGAGTGCAAACACGTAGCTCCGAACAGCATTACATTTACATGTACATTTTAGTCATTTAGCAGACGCTCTTATCCAGAGAGACTTACAGGAGCAATTAGGGTTAAGTGCCTTGCTCAAGGGCACATTTACGTCATTTAGCAGATGCTCTTATCCAGAGCGACTCACAAATTGGTGCATTCACCCTATAGCCAGTGGGATAACCACTTTACAATTATTATTTTTTTGGGGGGGGGCGGGGGGGGGTAGAAGGATTACTTTATCCTATCCCAGGTATTCCTTAAAGAGGTGGGGTTTCAAATGTCTCCGGAAGGTGGTGAGTGACTCCGCTGTCCTGGCGTCGTGAGGGAGCTTGTTCCACCATTGGGGTGCCAGAGCAGCGAACAGTTTTGACTGGGCTGAGCGGGAACTATGCTTCCGCAGAGGAAGGGGAGCCAGCAGGCCAGAGGTGGATGAACGCAATGCCCTCGTTTGGGTGTAGGGACTGATCAGAGCCCGAAGGTACAGAGGTGCCGTTCCCCTCACTGCTCCATAGGCAAGCACCATGGTCTTGTAACGGATGCGAGCTTCAACTGGAAGCCAGTGGAGTGTGCGGAGGAGGGGGGTGACGTGAGAGAACTTGGGAAGGTTGAACACCAGACGGGCTGCGGCGTTCTGGATGAGTTGTAAGGGTTTAATGGCACAGGCAGGGAGGCCAGCCAACTACGAGTTGCAGTAATCCAGACGGGAGATGACAAGTGCCTGGATTAGGACCTGTGCCGCTTCCTGTGTAAGGCAGGGTCGTACTCTCCGAATGTTGTAGAGCATGAACCTGCAGGAGCGGGTCACAGCCTTGATGTTAGCGGAGAACGACAGGGTGTTGTCCAGGGTCACGCCAAGGCTCTTCGCACTCTGGGAGGAGGACACAACGGAGTTGTCAACCGTGATGGCGAGATCATGGAACGGGCAGTCCTTCCCCGGGAGGAAGAGCAGCTCCGTCTTGCCAGGGTTCAGCTTGAGGTGGTGATCCGTCATCCATACTGATATGTCTGCCAGACATGCAGAGATGCGATTCGCCACCTGGTTATCAGAAGGGGGAAAGGAGAAGATTAGTTGTGTATCGTCAGCGTAGCAATGATAGGAGAGGCCATGTGAGGATATGACAGAGCCAAGTGACTTGGTGTATAGGGAGAAAAGGAGAGGGCCTAGAACTGAGCCCTGGGGGACACCAGTGGTGAGAGCACGTGGTGCGGAGACAGCTTCTCGCCACGCCACTTGGTAGGAGCGACCGGTCAGGTAGGACGCAATCAAGGAGTGAGCCGCGCCGGAGATGCCCAGCTCGGAGAGGGTGGAGAGGAGGATCTGATGGTTCACTGTATCAAAGGCAGCAGACAGGTCTAGAAGGACAAGAGCAGAGGAGAGAGAGTTAGCTTTAGCAGTGCGGAGAGCCTCCGTGACACAGAGAAGAGCAGTCTCAGTTGAATGACCAGTCCTGAAACCTGACTGGTTTGGATCAAGAAGGTCATTCTGAGAGAGATAGCAAGAGAGTTGGCTAAAGACGGCACGCTCAATAGTTTTGGAAAGAAAAGAAAGAAGGGATACTGGTCTGTAGTTGTTGACATCAGTGGGATCGAGTGTTGGTTTTTTGAGAAGGGGAGCAACTCTCGCTCTCTTGAAGACGGAAGGGACATGGCCAGCGGTCAAGGATGAGTTGATCAGCGAGGTGAGGTAGGGGAGAAGGTCACCGGAGATGGTCTGGAGAAGAGAGGAGGGGATGGGGTCAAGCGGGCAGGTTGTTGGGCGGCCTGCAGTCAAGAGTCGCAGGATTTTATCTGGAGAGAGAGGGGAGAAAGAAGTCAAAGCATAGGGTAGGGCAGTGTGAGTAGGACCAGCAGTGTCATTAGACTTAACAAACGAGGATCGGATGTCGTCAACCTTCTTTTCAAAGTGGTTGACGAAGTCATCCACAAAGAGAGAGGAGGGGGGGGGGGGGGATTCAGGAGGGAGGAAAATGTGGCAAAGAGCTTCCTAGGGTTAGAGGCAGATGCTTGGAATTTAGAGTGGTAGAAAGTGGCCTTAGCAGCAGAAACAGATGAAGAAAATGTAGAGAGGAGGGAGTGAAAAGATGCCAGGTCGGCAGGGAGTTTAGTTTTCTTCCATTTCCGCTCCGCTGCCCGGAGCTCTGTTCTGTGAGCTCGCAATGAGTCATCAAGCCACGGAGCTGGAGGGGAGGACCGAGCCGGCCGGGAGGATAGGGGACACAGAGAGTCAAAGGATGCAGAAAGGGAGGAGAGGAGGGTTGAGGAGGCAGAATCAGGAGATTGGAGGGAGAAGGATTGAGCAGAGGGAAGAGATGATAGGATGGAAGAGGAGAGAGTAGTGGGAGAGAGAGAGCGAAGGTTGCGGCGGCGCATTACCATCTGTGTAGGGGCAGAGTGAGTAGTGTTGGAGGAGAGCGAGAGAGAAAAGGAAACAAAGTAGTGGTCGGAGACATGGAGGGGAGTTGCAGTGAGATTAGTAGAAGAGCAGCATCTAGTAAAGATGAGGTCAAGCGTATGTGAGTAGAGGGTGAGGTCAAAAGAGGAGAGGAGTGGGAAGAAGGAGGCAGAGAGAAATGAGTCAAATGTGGACATAGGGAGGTTGAAATCCCCCAAAACTGTGAGGGGTGAGCCATCCTCAGGAAAGGAACTTATCAAGGCGTCAAGCTCATTGATGAACTCTCCAAGGGAACCTGGAGGGCGATAGATGACAAGGATATTAAGCTTAAATGGGCTAGTGACTGTGACAGCATGGAATTCAAATGAGGAAATAGACAGGTGGGTTAGGGGAAAAATTGAGAATGTCCACTTGGGAGAGATGAGGATTCCTGTGCCACCACCCGTCTGACCAGATGCTCTCGGGGTATGCGAGAACACATGGTCAGACGAGGAGAGAGCAGTAGGAGTAGCAGTGTTTTCAGTGGTAATCCATGTTTCCGTCAGCGCCAGGAAGTCGAGGAACTGGAGGTTAGCATAGGCTGGGATGAAGTCAGCTTTGTTGGCAGCAGAACGGCAGTTCCAGAGGCTGCCTGAGACCTGGAACTCCAGGTGTGGGGTGCGTGCAGGGACCACCAGGTTAGAGAGGCAGCAGCCACGCGGTGTGAGGCGTTTGTGTAGCCTGTGCAGAGAGGAGAGAACAGGGATAGGCAGAGGCATAGTTGACAGGCTGTAGCAAATGGCTACAATAATGCAGAGGAGATCGGAATGAAATGAAAACAACACACAATCATACTAGTGCAAAACAAGGAACTTATACGACACATAATCAACACACAAATGGACACAGGTGTAACAGACAGACAAAAGCAATCAAATAACGAAAACATAGAGCGGTGGCAGCTAGTACTCCGGGGACGGCGAACGCCGAAGCCTGCCCGAACCAGGAGGAGGAGCAGTCTCGGCCGAAACCGTGACAGTACCCCCCCCTTGGGGACGGCCAGGAGGACGCGGACCCGGGCGCGTGGGATGCCCACGGTGAAACTCAGTCAGGAGGGATGGATCGAGTATTTCCCTCCTGGGCACCCAGCACCGTTCCTCCGGACCGTACCCCTCCCACTCCACGAGATACTGGAGACCACTCATCCGGCGCCTCGAGTCCAAGATGGTCCGGACTCTGTACGCCGGGGCCCCCTCGATGTCCAAAGGGGGCGGAGGGGTCTCTCCTATCTCATCTTCTTGGAGTGGGCCAGCTACCACCGGCCTGAGAAGAGACACATGGAACGAGGGGTTAATATTTTTATACTCTATAGGCAGTTGTAACCTATAACACACCTCGTTCAATCTTCTCAGGACTTTGAAGGGCCCCACAAACCCTTACCCAGCTTCCGGCAGGGCAGGCGGAGGGGCAGGTTTCGAGTCGAGATCCAGACTCGATCTCCCGGTGCGTATACCGGTCCCTCACTGCGGTGGCGATTGGCGCTCGCCTTTTGTTGACGGATGGCATGCTGCAGATGGACATGGGCGGCGTCCCACGTCTCCTCCGAGCGCCGAATCCACTCGTCCACCGCAGGGGCCTCGATCTGGCTCTCGTGCCATGGTACCAGGACCGGCTGATAACCTAAAACACACTGGAAAGGTGTTAAATTGGTGGAGGAGTGGCGGAGAGAGTTCTGGGCCATCTCTGCCCAGGGAATGAACCTAGACCACTCCTCCGGCCGGTCCCGGCAATAGGACCTCAAAAACCTACCCACATCCTGGTTGACACGTTCCACCTGCCCATTGCTCTCTGGGTGATACCCCGAGGTAAGGCTTACCGAGACCCCCAACCGTTCCATGAACGCCCCCCAAACTCGGGAGGTGAACTGGGGACCTCGGTCAGACACTATATCCTCAAGGGACCCCATAGTGCCGGAACACATGGGTAAATAGGGCCTCAGCGGTTTGTAGGGCAGTAGGGAGACCCGGCATGGGAAGGAGACGACAGGCCTTGGAAAACCGATCCACTACGACCAAAATGGTGGTATTCCCCTGGGAGGGGGGTAGGTCGGTTACGAAATCCACCGATAGGTGGGACCATGGTCGTTGTGGAACGGGCAGGGGATGTAGCTTACCCCTGGGCAAATGTCTAGGCGCCTTACACTGGGCACACACCGAGCAGGAGGAGACATAAACCCTCACATCCCTAGCTAACGTGGGCCACCAGTATTTCATGCTAAGACAGTGCACGGTCCGGCCAATACCTGGATGTCCAGAGGAGGGTGATGTATGAGCCCAATAAATAAGACGATCACGAATCTCGAGCGGCACGTACGTCCGCCCCACAGGACACTCGGGGGGAGTAGGGTCGGTACGCAGTGCCCGCTCGATTTCCGCATCGACCTCCCATACCACCGGAGCCACCAAGCAAGACTCCGGCAATATGGAAGTAGGCTCGTTGGACCTCTCCTCTGTGTCATACCGCCGGGACAGGGCGTCTGCCTTACCATTCTGGGACCCAGGGATGTATGTGATCTTAAAAACAAACCGGGTTAGGAACATGTTCCACCTAGCCTGACGAGGGTTCAATCTCCTAGCTGCCCGGATGTACTCCAGGTTACGGTGATCAGTCAGAATGAGGAAAGGGTGTTGAGCCCCCTCAAGCCAATGCCTCCACACCTTTAGGGCCTGGACTACGGCTAACAGCTCCCTGTCCCCAACACCATAGTTGCGCTCCGCCGAGCTGAGCTTCTTGGAGTAGAACGCACAGGGGCGGAGTTTAGGTGGCGTGCCGGACCGCTGTGACAGAACTGCCCCAATACCGGTCTCGGACGCGTCTACCTCTACTTGGAATGGCAAAGAGGGATCCGGATGCGCCAGCACAGGAGCCGAGGTGAACAGGTTCTTTAGTTTGACAAATGCCCTGTCCGCCTCAACCGACCACTGCAAACGAACCGGACCCCCCTTTAGCAGGGACGTAATGGGAGCTGCAACCTGTCCAAAACCCAGAATAAACCTCCGGTAGTAATTAGCAAAACCCAAGAACTGCTGCACCTCTTTTACCATTGTTGGAGTTTGCCAATTACGCACGGCCGATACCCGGTCTACCTCTATCTCCACACCAGACGCGGACAACCGATAACGCAAAAAGGAGACGGACTCCTGGAAGAACAGGCATTTCTCTGCCTTGACATACAAGTCATGCTCCAACAGTCTTCTCAACACTCGGCGCACCTGGGCTACATGCTCGGCTCGTGTAGAAGAATACACTAGGATGTCGTCGATGTAAACTACTACACCCTGCCCATGCATGTCCCGGAAAATCTCGTCAACAAAGGATTGGAAGACTGAAGGAGCATTCATTAACCCGTATGGCATGACGAGATACTCGTAATGACCCGAGGTGGTGCTAAATGCTGTTTTCCATTCATCCCCCTGCCTAATGCGCACCAGATTATACGCGCTCCTGAGATCCAACTTTGTGAAGAACCGCGCTCCGCGTAACGATTCCGTCATCGTCGCAATCAGTGGAAGTGGGTAACTGTATTTAACTGTGATCTGATTGAGACTACGGTAATCAATACACGGGCGCAATCCCCCGTCCTTCTTCTTCACAAAGAAGAAACTCGAGGAGACCGGGGAAGTGGAGGACCGTATGTATCCCTGTGCCAAGGACTCGGCTATGTAAGTCTCCGTAGCCGCTGTCTCCTCTTGAGACAGGGGATACACACAACTCCGTGGCAGAGCCGCTCCTGTTTGGAGATTTATCGCACAGTCCCCCTGTCTATGAGGAGGTAGCCGTGTTGCCCTCGATTTGCTAAACACAAGTGCTAAATCCTCATACTCAGGGGGAATGCGCAGTGCGGGCACTTGGTTCGGACTCTCTACCGAGGTCGCCCCTACGGAAACACCTAAACATCTCCCTACACACTGGGCAGACACTCCATAAGAGCTCTCTGTTGCCACGCTATGGTAGGATCATGGGTGCTTAACCAGGGAAGGCCCAACACCACGGGGTACGCAGGAGAGTCAATCAGATAAAACTGAATGATCTCCTCATGACCCCCCTGCGTCGTCATCGTCAGTGGTGCTGTGACCTCCCTGATCAGGCCCGACCCCAACGGCCGGCTGTCTAATGCGTGGACAGGAAATGGAGCTTCTACCGGCCGAAGGGGAATTCCTAACCTACAACAAAATGCCCGATCAATAAAGTTCCCAGCTGCGCCTGAATCTACTAGCGCCTTATGCTGGGAATGAGGTGCCACCTGTGGAAATCTCACAGGAATACTCATGTGACCAACAGAAAGCTCTGGGTAAGTGGGGCGCCTGCTCACCTGAAATGACTCCCCAGTGTGTGGCCTGTTGTCACCTCTCCCAGGAGACCCTCCCCAGCACCTGGCCGCGGTGTGTCCTCCACGACCACAGGTGGTGCAGGGGATGGCCCCCCTCGGGTTACCTCTCCTCCTCTCTCTAGCGCCAGCACCCCCGAGCTCCATAGGAATCGGCCCGGAGGTGCTGGAGGGCGGAATGGACGACCCCCACTCGGGACGTCCGCGGGTAGCCAGCAGGGTGTCTAGACGGATGGAAATGTCCACCAACTGGTCGAACGACAGGTTGGTGTCCCTGCAGGCCCGCTCACGACGAACGTCCTCTCGTAGGCTACACCGGTAGTGGTCGATGAGGGCCCTCTCATTCCACCCCGCATCCGCTGCTAGTGTCCGGAACTCCAGTGCGAACTCCTGTGCGCTCCTCTTCTCCTGTCGGAGGTGGAACAGACGCTCTCCCGCCGCTTTCCCCTCAGGTGGATGATCGAAGACAGCCCTGAAGCGGCGGGAGAACTCTGCGTAGGTGATGGTTGCGGCGTCTATTCCCCTCCATTCGGCGTTGGCCCACTCCAACGCCTTGCCGGATAGACAGGAGATGAGGGCGGAGACGCTCTCGTATCCCGAGGGCGCCGGGTGTATGGTGGCCAGGTAAAGTTCCACCTGCAGGAGAAATCCCTGACACCCGGCTGCAGAACCGTCATATGCCCTCGGGAGCGAGAGCCGAATGCCACTGGGTTCCGGTGCTGAGAGAGGAGGACTGGCCGTTGGTGATGGGATGTTGTAAGAGTGCGTGGGCACCTCTCGATTCACCAATCGGCGCAGAGTGTTGGACACATCCTCCATGGCGGCCCTGAGTTGCCGGATCATGGTGTCCTGGTAGTTGATCCGGTCTTCCAGGGATTCGGGTGCCGCCGCTGTTCCTGCTGACTCCATGTTGGTGTGTTGTTCTGTCAGGAGGGAACCGATGTGGATGTGGTGGAGGAGTCAGGCGCAGGACACAGAGGTTAAGTCCAACAGACTTTAATAATCCAAAGCCAAATGTCCAAAAGTAACACGACCTCGACAAAACAAGAGGATAGGGAGAATTACGCATACACGCGTAAACACTAAACACAAAACAAACAGAGTGCAAAGACGTAGCTCCGAACAGCATGACAGTGAAAACAACACACAATCATACTAGTGCAAAACAAGGAACTTATACGACGCGTAATCAACACACAAATGGACACAGGTGTAACAGACAGACAAAAGCAATCAAATAACGAAAACATAGAGCGGTGGCAGCTAGTACTCCGGGGACGGCGAACGCCGAAGCCTGCCCGAACCAGGAGGAGGAGCAGTCTCGGCCGAAACCGTGACAACACATCCTATCATTACTCACTGCTAGTTGTTCAGCAGGATCCATTCTGAGTTTTCAGTCTATGTATAGTCTTCCAGAGGCTAAACATGAACAAATCTGATGTTTTCCACTTAAAGGAAAATATAAAAGCATACCTGGAGGCTGCTCGGAGGCTTTCTTCCCCCCCCCAAGGCCGGTATAGCTCTACCAGTGTTGCCAGATTCTATTGCCACTTTCTAGCACAATCAGAACCAAAATCCTGCCCAATCCACTAAAAAGTAGCCACATTTTAACAGATTTCTCTGTGAGCTGGGTGGGCGGGATTTGTATGTTTCTTGCATCGCATTTCTTTTAGGTGTGAAACTACCCAATCTGGCAACACTGAGCTCTACCTCCAGGACCACCAGTGGTAATGAGGGGATAGTAGAGAGGGGCCAGGGGAGGAAGCAGAGGGGGTTGTGGTTGTAGTTACTGGTGCTTCTTCATTTTAACAGAGGTGTGGTCTCCTTGATGGCTTTCTCACACTCCTCTCTCTGGACTGTTAAGCACTTTAGGCCCTGATCTCTCCCCCTACCTTCCTTTTCACTCCTCCTCTCAGACCAACAGCCCTCTGCCTCTGTGTTAGTCTTCAGCTGTGACAGACGCACAGAAGGGTGTCTCCCCTCCTCTAAAAGCTCAGACACACCGGTTGGATTGTCAAACGTTTGCCTGCCGACAGTTTTTTATTTATTTTTATTTCACCTTTATTTAGTACTTAGCACCTCTGAACAGTGTCGGCAGTCAATCTCTTATGTGTTCATTTACATTTACATTTTAGTCATTTAGCAGACACTCTTATCCAGAGCGACTTACAGTTAGTGAATACATATTTTATGTATTAACTAATGTATTCACACTGTATTTGTTCACACAGCAAAGACCTTGGAAGTCGTCAGCCACTCAATCTTGTTAAAATACTCCAAACCAGAAGGTGGTAGTAGCGTTGTTTGGCAATGCATATATGTGCGTATTGCTTATGGTCTAGATTCCAAGTTATCTGCGCTAATGTCGTTATTTTGTACAAAGCCCTTGTTGATACTAGCCAGATGGCCACTACTAGATAACTACCTAGCAAGATGATGAAGAAACAATTTAAGGCACTCTCCATAATCCCATATTGCCAGTGCCAGCCCATAGCCAAATGTTTAGCTAACTAGTTAATGTTAGCATATATGCGCTAGCTAGCACAACATAGCTAGCTAGCTAAGGACATTGCACTAAATAGGCAGCTAACACAGGCAGCTGTTTAATGGAAACTATCTAATCCATTATGATTTAATTATAATGGCAATACTAACTACAGTGGTTAGCTGTCTTGGAGGAAGTATTTAGTGTTGTGTGCATTGCGTCTGTGCACTTATCTAGCTACCATCCCATAGCCTACATTGCATATGAAGTGTGACTGGCTCATCTGTGGATGTACGCAGAAAATGCCCTCTTTAAATATAAATAATTGCTGGCTCCCCCACATGGGGTTTCGTGCTCTCTGACTGGCTCAAAGTCAAGTTATTGGCCAATGACAAGCATTGCTATTCTACAAGTAGAATCGGTAGGTTCGTTGCTACTGGGTCGGCACGCAGCAGGTACCATTTTTGTTCTAACAAGAGAAGGAACGGCCTCCCTCTGTCATGGCCCAGTACTAAATGGCTTTGTAGGATGGTGTGATGAATCACACTTGGTCCTCAATACCAACAAGATCAAAGAGATGTGCATAGATAGACTTCAGGAAGCGAACAACACCCACCTCTGCAACATCTATCAGAGGTCAGAACATAGAGATTGTAGAGGAATACAAATATCTGACTGTCCACTTAGACAATAAGCTTCAGTAGAGTAAATCTACAGACCTGATTTACAAAAAGAGTCAACAGAGACTGTACTTTCTCAAAAAGCTGGGATCTTTTAATGTTAACTGTACTATACTGACTGTGTTTTACAAATCTTAGTATTTAAACTTTTTGCATTGTTTGTTGGTTTGGCAATGCCACTGTCAGACAGAAAAATATGCTGAGAAGGATTATCACCACAGCAAGCAAGGTGATGAGATCTTTAAGTTCAGAGCCCTCAGCAATGCTCACAAAAACATTTTAGACCCAAGCCACCCCCGTACCTGAACTTTGAACTACTCCCCTCTGGGTGCAGGTATAGGGCACACCCCGGCAGGAAAAACAGAACTAGACAAACATTTGTGCCAGGTGTGATATCCCTCCTAAACAGCTTGGGCTAATGTTCCTATCCACCAGTAAGGCCAGCAGGCTAGTCTCTTTCATTGAAATATACTGTATGTAACTGTTATGAGTTTGTATTGTCAATTTGTTGTCTACTGTATAAACGCCACTTTAAAAATGTGCATGATAGTGCAACAAAATGTCCCCATGGGGACAATAAAGTCAGTAATGTAAAGTAAGTACTCATCGGCAGTATATCGGCAGTGAGATTATCAGTGTGTTTCATGCTTAACAGCCCCACCATAGTCACAGTGTCAACACTGCTGTTTGACCACTGTGCTTCATCTCTGTAGAAAACTCATTCAGATGTAGAAAGCTCAGTGATGTGGCAGTAACCGGTAAAGACACATTCCTGTATTTCATTACAAACTGTAGTTTATTGTCCAATTTCAGATGAGTGTTTTCTAGTCTGGCTGGGCTAGAGGCTGGAGCTCTCACCTGTCCCCCCCCCCCCCCCCCCCCCCCCCACACACACACACACACACATACAAACACACAGGTGAGCTGAGGCACATCTGTCTTAGAGTTATCACTCTCCTCCTCAGCAACACTTTCATTAGGAGTTGGCAGAGGCAGCCTGCCTCGTGCGCACACACACACACACACACACACACACACACACACACAAACACACACACACACACACACACACACACACACAAACCACTGGATCCACAGCAACTCAAAATATTTTTCTGGGAGTGTGAGTGAGGAAGGATCTTTGGGTTCTCTGCCTCTCCTAGCAGCCTGTCATTCATCACTCAAGCTGTTTGCTAACTCTGCTTCATGCGTAGCCAAAATAAGTAGCTCTGTTTGTGCTCAGACAATCCTACATTTCACACATACACACACGCACACCATTCACCTGCACTGCACAGGCCCCAGAAGCACTGAGAATACTGGGCCTCAATTGGCTCTCAGTCACTGCAGCAAATAGCTATCGCCATAATGAAAGGTTTTTAATATGAGTAGCTGTTTTCCCCTGATGTGTCTTTGTCAAACTGTGGAAGTTTATTTAGTGGTGAAAGTCATTCTCAATCATTTTAACGTTCAACTGCCTCGGTAATTAGCAGGTTCAATGCAGCGAAGGGGTATTTTGGAATGACACCCTCCATTATATGGTGTGCAAGGACTGAACACTCGTTGGTGCAACACAGAATGTACCGAGATAGAAGGAGAGATTGTGGGTGTCTTTATGCCAACAAAGTGTGATTCCAGAGTTTCTACAGTGTTAAGTAGCCTTAGTTATGTTATTTTAAGGACCTATCTTGTGCCTCCTCGCCACAGCGCTACCGTGTCCTCAAGCAACTCAGCGAGAAGAAGCTGAAGGGTTTTTAAAGTGGACAACTTAAACGAAAACCATTCTCTTTTTTCATGAGTGTTCCAGAAGACAGACCTTCATTGCCAGGACAAATAGTGATGTTGTTTCCAAACCAAACTTCAAGGTCTTTAAGTGAGTGTGTGTGTGTGTGTGGGGCGGGGGGGGGGGGGGGGGGGGGTCGGTCACATATTAACAGAGCTCTCTGCCTAGGCTTCCTCACGGCACCATGACAACCAATACTTACAAAGTAATCCTTATTTTGAATAATTTGAAATAGACCACATTTATTTTGGGCTGAGAATATAAGACTTATAACTCTGAGAGAGCATCCAAGGGCTAGAATGATGTATATAGAATGTATGACAAACATTCATTTTTAAATATAATTCTAAAATCTTCAGAATTCTGAGATTTTTGTCCATAATACAGAATTCAAGCCAACATTCCAATCTCATTATGACTCAACAATTAAGCTAGGCTACAACCATAGAATTTGGAATTAGAACTTGGCTACAACAAGTTCCAAACCAAAGAAAACAACCAGCATATCCATTCACCACACCATAACTACTCAAGTGTATATCTTTTTAAATCTTCATAAGTGGACAGACATCGCGGAGGAGAGGTGAGTTAGAACATAATAATGTGTAAAAGTGTTTGACTTCTAAGGAAATCAGTGAAGGTAGGCCTACTTATTACCATTTAATAAATTATACCAGTTAGCCTGAAGGTAACTGAAGTTGGAAAACTGGCATGGCCAGACAGTTTTAAGAAAATGACATGGAAAAGATTCACACAAAATAAAAAAAATAAGGAATACATGTTTCTCCATACATATTGATGCAGAGAGAAGTCATTGAGATGGAGAAAGAGATGACTGAAAGTGAGGAGATGGAGAAAGGCAACAAGATGAGGGGGGAACGAGAGATAGAAAGACAAAGAGAAATGGAGGGGCTGCTGAGAATGAGAAAGGAGATTGAGACTTGTAACAAGGTAGACCACTACCGGTGGAAGCTGCAGAGAGAGGTGTTGGAGGAAGTCAACAAGGTGAGGGTGGAACCAGAGCAAGAAAGAGAAAGGCTAATTGAAGAGTTGCTGAGACAGATAAGGGAGACTGAGGCTTCTATTGAGGTAAACTGCTACCAATGGAAGCTGGAGAGAGAGTTGTTTGAGAAACAGAGAGAAAGTGCAGTGTCAGACAGAAAAAATATGGAGCTCAAGATGGCAAAGCTGAAGGTGCAGAACATACTGCACTTGGCCAAGATAGGGAAGTTGACCGTGGAGAACACGAGGCTGTCAGCTGAGAATGAAAGGGTGAGAGAGGTGTCGGACAAACAGAGAGAAAGCGCAGTGTCAGACAGAAAAAAGATGGAGCTCAAGATGGCAAAGCTGAAGGTGCAGAACATACTGCACTTGGCCAAGATAGGGAAGTTGACCGTGGACAACACGAGGCTGTTAGCTGAGAATGAAAGGCAGCGAGAGGTGATGGACAAACAGAGAGAAAGCGCAGCGACCGACAAACAAACAATGGTGGACAAGATATCAAAGGTGAAGATGTCCTTGGCCAAGTTATGGAAGGTGACAGTGGAGAACAAGAAGAGACTGTTAGCTGAGAATGAAAGGGTGGGGAAGGAGAGGGTGAGAGAGAGGAATGGATGGAACCTCATAAGAAATGGTTTGGAGACAGCTTTGGCCAAAGCAGACCAGGAGAGGAATCAGACCCTAGTAGCCTGGAAGGAGGACAGGGGGAGATGGGCCAAGGCCAAGGCTGGCCTACGAAGCCTCTTGGATCAACGGGGGGAAAGATGGATGAAGGAGAAGGAGGAGATTAAGAGGAGGAGCACGCAGGCAGCAGAGGAGTGGATAATTGAGCTGAGAGAGAAGGAGAGAGCGATAGAGGCTCTGGAAAGAGAAAAGATGAGGATTCTGTGCCTGAATGGACAAGAGAAGAAGGGATGGGAGATGGAAAAGAGAGAGATGGAGAAGGAGAACTGGAAGATTACAGAGGAGCGGGAGAGAAAGAGTAGTGAAATTGAGAAAATGCAAAGGGACAAAGAGAGATGGGCAATAGAGAAGAGGGTTGTGGTGGAGAGGATGAAGGAGGCGTACATAAAGCTGTACCAGATGCAGACTGTCCTGAGGTTCAGAGAGCAAGAGCAGGCACAGGTACAGTACTCCATTTAACCAGTCACAGTTCAGGGAGGTCATAAGTCACCTCCTAATGGTTATACTATCAGATTCAACAGATTAAGTTGACTGCATGCTAGAGAAGGAGTAATAATAATATTTCAGATCACTGACCAACATGTATGGACTTTCTCTTTCAGATGGAAACTAAATGCGCCCAGAGAGTCAGGGCAAAGCAGGAGAAAAAGGAGAGGAAAGAAAGAGACTTGTTGGAGAAGAACAAAGTAAAATAACTGCTCAGAGCTAGAAAAGCAGAGAGTAAGGAAGAAGTGAGGAAGAATAAGGAGAGGGTGAAAGCCCACCTGGACGAGGTGGCAAGGAACTATAACGAAAAGAAACAGAGGGAGAAAGAAAGAGAAAAGCTGTTGAAAAAGGCATATGGCAAAGAAAATCACATGGTGTACATCCCAGACCTCATACTGAAGAAGATGTAAGAACACAACGCATATGGAAGAGTAAATATTATCAGCTAGCATTGGTCAAAAGTTCATTTCTATCTTCTTTCATTTAGTGGAATAATTCATCAATAAAATAATATGAGCATTTATTTGTCAGCATTCATTCCCATATGGAAGAAAGAACACACAAAATATGAGAAAAGTATAAGATGTGGATTAAAGGTTGATGTGGTTACTGGATAATGCAATGTGAAGGGCTAGATTCTATCAAATAGGAGGTGGAACTGCGTTAGAGATGGCAAATCCACAAGCAGCTCCTTGCATTAGCTTATCGCGTACACTGCCATTGGATGCAACGAGAGAGAGAGAGAGGCATCAACAGAATACCCTTAGGTGCATGAATGCCTAGTGTGTTTATGTATACGTGTGTATCAGAGGAGGCTGGTGGGAGGAGGTATAGGAGGACAGGCTCATTGTAATGGCTGGAATGGAATAAATGGAAGAGTTTCCATATGTTTGATGTGTTTGATACCGTTCCATTAATTCCATTCCAGCCATTCCAATATGCCCATCCTCCTATAGCTCCTCCTACCAGCCTCCTCTGGTGTGTGTGTGTATGTGTCAGTGGTACACGCCTCTGATGAGCAACACTGCTCTTACCCCCTCATCCCCCATCAGTGGCTGTCTCCTGCCCCCTCTCCTCCATCCGTCTCTGGCCACCTCTCCTGCCCCCTCTCCTCCATCCCTCTCTGGCCCACTCTCCTGGCCCCTCTCCTCCATCCCTCTCTGGCCACCTCTCCTGCTCCCACTCCTCCATCCCTCTCCTCCATCCCTCTCTGGCCTATTCTCCTGCCCCCTCTCCTCCATCCCTCTCTGGCCCACTCTCCTGGCCCCTCTCCTCCATCCCTCTCTGGCCACCTCTCCTGCTCCCACTCCTCCATCCCTCTCCTCCATCCAGTTTGTAGTGGCAAATACAAAAAGTTATTGATGCCACTTACTAGTGACCTGGGGATAATTCCATTGCACACAATCCAATAAAAGAGAGAAATCCAATAATTTTAGTCCATTTATTTTCGTTATTTTCTTAAATCATTGTCACTAACAGAAAGAGTACGATATGAAACGGTTGAAAATTGTCTGTGCTCTCAGGCACACTAGTTCCCACCCACACAATTTTAATGTATTTTTTATTTTACCCTTATTTTACCAGGTAAGTTGACTGAGAACACATTCTAATTTACAGCAACGCCTTGGGGAATAGTTACAGGGGAGAGGAGGCGGGATGAATGAGCCAATTGGAAGCAGGGGATGTGGTCCTCTGTAGCTCAGCTGGTAGAGCACGGCGCTTGTAACGACAAGGTAGTGGGTTCGATCCCCGGGACCACCCATACACAAAATAATGTATGCACGCATGACTGTAAGTCGCTTTGGATAAAAGCATCTGCTAAATGGCATATTATTATTATTAATATTAATTAGGTGTCCATGATTGTATGAGGGTCCAGATTGGGAATTTAGCCAGGACACCGGGGTTAACACCCCTACTCTTACACATTTTGCAAATTTAAAAGACCTAGCTAGCTAAAAGACAAAGTCAACCGGTTCCTTTAAAAATTGCAGCTAATTTTCTCATTCACCTGGCAGCCTTTTATATATTCAATGGGGGGGAAATGTAAATCAGCGGGGCAGTCAGGTGCTAAACAGGTAAATATAGGGATTAAATCAATAGAACACAAACATGATGAATAGCTCCTACAACCCCCTATTCTCTATATAATGCACTGGTCAAAAGTAGTTCAATGTGAATAGGGTGCCACGTGCTCCGTCATCTCGCTGAGTCTGTCCTTGGACTCCCGGTACCTCTGTCATCTTACCTGTTTGAAGAAGCCATTCGTAGTAATTACCGTCTGACCATTTTCAACAGTGCAGCTTTGCTAAGGACTGATCTGAAGTCATGGTCCATATGGAAGTAGATTCTCCCAGGGCTTGCCAGGAATTGTGGCCAGGTATTTCCTCACTCCTCGGCACATTGCACCGATTAAAGAAGAAAGTTGTCCACTGAAAATGTATCTTCTAAAACTCGCTTTACGCCACAAGCTTGAGTGATGGGGTTCACTTCCAAAAAGGCATTTCCTATATAGCCATACTATAATTTAAAGGCAGACATCAGCGGGCAAACAATTATTTAAGATGAATTCAAATTGAAGGATGATTTAAGCGACGAGGGATAGAAGTTGGAAAACCTCATGATGTCATCACGTCAGACATCACTCTTAAACTTGCTGGAACTGTAATTGAGACTGAGAGTTGAGGTTCAGTTTTATAACTTGTATATAGATAGATAGGATGGAAAACATTATTAACCCCCAAGTTCAAATTGATTTAATTTGTTCGAGGGCCAATGTGGGGGTCACAGGTCAGGATCAGACCACCTCCCCTAAAGCATGACACGGGAAAGGTCAGGCGGGCAGATTCCCAGCCAGTAAAACACCCTGAGTGGAAATGTGTGTGTATGTGTCCTCATCTCCTCTACCACTCAGCGGGTTAATGTCTATCCATCCTCCCGCTGGCTGCAGCAACAGGAAGTGAGGTCATGCAGACAGTGTTTTATCAGGCCTTCAGGGAGCCAGTAAATCAGTTCTGTCTGTGTGTGTGCGTGTGTGTGTGCGTGCGTGCGTGCATATGTACATGTGCAGTCAGGGTATACGGTGCATGACTCCAAAGGGTAAATCACGCTCTATGTGTGTACTCTCTGTATGAGAGTGTGGGCCTCTCTTAGCAGCAGAGATCTGTCAGTTATGCGGGAGTATGTGGGAGTCCTCTACTGTTCTACAGTGAATTATCTTGGCACCTCAGCAAACTCATCATCGTCTCCCAAAGTACCAGCAGCTTCCCCTTCTCTTTCCTCTCTGTTTGTCTTTCCCTCCGTTGTCTTCTCTCTTCTTTCATTAAGAGCTAAATAAACCAGTGAAGAAGCCTAGCACCACTAGGACTGTGTTCCAGAGCTAGGCATGTCCAGTTGCTCTCTATCCCTCAGTGTTCTGTTGACACATCCTATCATTACTCACTGCTAGTTGTTCAGCAGGATCCATTCTGAGTTTTCAGTCTATGTATAGTCTTCCAGAGGCTAAACATGAACAAATCTGATGTTTTCCACTTAAAGGAAAATATAAAAGCATACTTGGAGGCTGCTCGGAGGCTTTCTTCCCCACCCCAAGGCCGGTATAGCTCTACCAGTGTTGCCAGATTCTATTGCCACTTTCTAGCACAATCAGAACCAAAATCCTGCCCAATCCACTAAAAAGTAGCCACATTTTAACAGATTTCTCTGTGAGCTGGGTGGGCGGGATTTGTATGTTTCTTGCATCGCATTTCTTTTAGGTGTGAAACTACCCAATCTGGCAACACTGAGCTCTACCTCCAGGACCACCAGTGGTAATGAGGGGATAGTAGAGAGGGGCCAGGGGAGGAAGCAGAGGGGGTTGTGGTTGTAGTTACTGGTGCTTCTTCATTTTAACAGAGGTGTGGTCTCCTTGATGGCTTTCTCACACTCCTCTCTCCTGACTGTTAAGCACTTTAGGCCCTGATCTCTCCCCCTACTTTCCTTTTCACTCCTCCTCTCAGACCAACAGCCCTCTTCCTCTGTGTTAGTCTTCAGCTGTGACAGACGCACAGAAGGGTGTCTCCCCTCCTCTAAAAGCTCAGACACACCGGTTGGATTGTCAAACGTTTGCCTGCCGACAGTTTTTTATTTATTTTTATTTCACCTTTATTTAGTACTTAGCACCTCTGAACAGTGTCGGCAGTCAATCTCTTATGTGTTCATTTACATTTACATTTTAGTCATTTAGCAGACGCTCTTATCCAGAGCGACTTACAGTTAGTGAATACATATTTTATGTATTCACTAATGTATTCACACTGTATTTGTTCACACAGCAAAGACCTTGGAAGTCGTCAGCCACTCAGCCTTGTTAAAATACTCCAAACCAGAAGGTGGTAGTAGCGTTGTTTGGCAATGCATATTTGTGCATATTGCTTATGGTCTAGATTCCAAGTTATCTGCGCTAATGTCGTTATTTTGTACAAAGCCCTTGTTGATACTAGCCAGATGGCCACTACTAGATAACTACCTAGCAAGATGATGAAGAAACAATTTAAGGCACTCTCCATAATCCCATATTGCCAGTGCCAGCCCATAGCCAAATGTTTAGCTAACTAGTTAATGTTAGCATATTCGCTAGCTAGCACAACATAGCTAGCTAGCTAAGGACATTGCACTAACTAGGCAGCTAACACAGGCAGCTGTTTAATGGAAACTATCTAATCCATTGTGATTTAATTATAATGGCAATACTAACTACAGTGGTTAGCTGTCTTGGAGGAAGTATTTAGTGTTGTGTGCATTGCGTCTGTGCACTTATCTAGCTACCATCCCATAGCCTACATTGCATATGAAGTGTGACTGGCTCATCTGTGGATGTACGCAGAAAATGCCCTCTTTAAAAATAAATAATTGCTGGCTCCCCCACATGGGGTTTCGTGCTCTCTGACTGGCTCAAAGTCAAGTTATTGGCCACTGACAAGCATTGCTATTCTACAAGTAGAATCGGTAGGTTCGTTGCTACTGGGTCGGCACGCAGCAGGTACCATTTTTGTTCTAGCAAGAGAAGGAACGGCCTCCCTCTGTCATGGCCCAGTACTAAATGACTTTGTAGGATGGTGTGATGAATCACACTTGGTCCTCAATACCAACAAGATCAAAGAGATGTGAATAGATAGACTTCAGGAAGCGAACAACACCCACCTCTGCAACATCTATCAGAGGTCAGAACATAGAGATTGTAGAGGAATACAAATATCTGACTGTCCACTTAGACAATAAGCTTCAGTAGAGTAAATCTACAGACCTGATTTACAAAAAGAGTCAACAGAGACTGTACTTTCTCAAAAAGCTGGGATCTAAAGAAGACTATCCTGCTCAGAACAGTGAACAAACAAAGGCAGAAGCTGCTGGTAAAGCAACACTCACGGTGTGATGGAGAGTGGTAAAGCAACACTCACGGTGTGATGGAGAGTGGTAAAGCAACACTCACGGTGTGATGGAGAGTGGTAAAGCAACACTCACGGTGTGATGGAGAGTGGTAAAGCAACACTCACGGTGTGATGGAGAGTGGTAAAGAAACACTCACGGTGTGAGGGAGAGTGGTAAAGAAACACTCACAGTGTGAGGGAGAGTGGTATAGCAACACTCACGGTGTGATGGAGAGTGGTAAAGTGACACTCACGATGTGATGGAGAGTGGTAAAGCGACACTCACGGTGTGATGGAGAGTGGTAAAGCAACACTCACAGTGTGATGGAGAGTGGTAAAGCAACACTCACGGTGTGATGGAGACTGGTAAAGCAACACTCACAGTGTGATGCAGAGTGGTAAAGCAACACTCACGGTGTGATGGAGGGTGGTAAAGCAACACTCACGGTGTGATGGAGAGTGTGGTAAAGCAACACTCACGGTGTGATGAAGAGTGATAAATTAACACTCACGGTGTGATGGAGAGTGGTAAAGCAACACTCACGGTGTGATGGAGAGTGTGGTAAAGCAACACTCACGGTGTGATGGAGGGTGGTAAAGCAGCACTCACGGTGTGATGGAGAGTGGTAAAGCAACACTCACGGTGTGATGGAGAGTGTGGTAAAGCAACACTCACGGTGTGATGGAGGGTGGTAAAGCAGCACTCACGGTGTGATGGAGAGTGGTAAAGCAACACTCACGGTGTGATGGAGAGTGTGGTAAAGCAACACTCACGGTGTGATGAAGAGTGGTAAAGCAACACTCACGGTGTGATGGAGAGTGGTAAAGCAACACTCACGGTGTGATGGAGAGTGGTAAAGCAACACTCACGGTGTGATGGAGAGTGGTAAAGCAACACTCACGGTGTGATGGAGAGTGGTAAAGCAACACTCACGGTGTACAGATGTTAAATAAATAAGTGTTAGCTTCCTCAGCACCATGCACCCCACTGTTGCCACCGGCGGTGACCAGAAGAAGAAACCAGAGACAGTGACAGACTACAATCACACAAAGGTATATACAGTATCTCTACCATATACAGATAGCCTTCCCATCTGCCAAACACCAAATAGGATCCCCTTTTATCATATTACATTCATATTATTACTATTAGTATTATCATTCTATATAATTATAACCTTTTCTATTCTATTTTATTTTATGTTAAAGCTTGGTGTGGATGCTAGACCAGATGTCCAGACTGTACTCTGTAAAAGGGGGTACTCTCCTCTGGCCTGTTGACTGTACTCTGTAAAAGGGGGTACTCTCCTCTGGCCTGTTGACTGTACTCTGTAAAAGGGGGTACTCTCCTCTGGCCTGTTGACTGTACTCTGTAAAAGGGGGTACTGTCCGCTGGCCTGTTGACTGTACTCTGTAAAAGGGGGTACTCTCCTCTGGCCTGTTGACTGTACTCTGTAAAAGGGGGTACTCTCCTCTGGCCTGTTGACTTTACTCTGTAAAAGGGGGTACTCTCCGCTGGCCTGTTGAGGTGTTCTACAATGTGCTCGACATGACTGCTATCAACACGTGTTGTACAAGCAGTGGCGGCTCCTGAAAAAATTCTCAGGGGGGGCAATTTTTCTGATGATTTAGGTGACCTACACACATTTTTAAAAAGATATGTCCAGCAACAACATGAAGACAGGGGCAGCATATAAGTCAATACCAGAAGCATTTATTGACTGATCTCAAAAGTGTTGGCTTACAAAATCAAAATAAGTTATCACAGTAAAAATAATCAAGGGTGTTCTTTCACATTCCTCAACACTGCATAAACAATATGCATTTCCATAAACAAATGAAATATCAGCTGAAAATACAGCATCTTGGTATTTGTTCAGATTGCAGGATCAACAAGAGCTTTTACCACATTTTTTGCCTCATGGTTGAATTGGAAATATGTGCACCTGAGCATAATTCACAACAAGCAAGCAGGAGCTTTTGATAGAGGCTACTGAAAACATTGATGCAAGTTATTGGTAATAAGACATTTTTATAGACTTCCATATTCTGCCCTCTTGTATAGATTTGTAAAAATGAACAGTGATAGACATTTTGCCTGAAAACAGAATTTGAAAGTAATTTCTAGAAAAGGTAAACACAGCTATCTGTATGGCTTTGTAAAAATGAACAACCATATTCTGGCCAATTGTATAGATTTGTAAATATGAACAACCATAATCTGGCCAATTGTATAGATTTGTAAAAATGAACATGAACAGATTATTTATTTTTTTACTTTTAAAAAAATGAAAAATAACTATTTTAAACAACATCAACTGTGAACTGATTTTGGTGTGTATGTGTTAAAGAGACAGACAGGGAGGGACAAAGAGAGAGAGAGGCTACATTACTTGTACTGAAACTGTTCTCTTCTCTCTTTCAATGCAGCAAAGCGGTCAATGACTTTCTCATTGAAATCAGGCATGCTGAGGACTAGTTCCCTCTCCATGGAAAGCATGGCCAGTGCATTCAGACGTTCCTGGCCCATTGAATTTCGCAGGAATGTCTTAACTCGTGTCAAAGTTGAGAAACATCTCTCAGCTTCAGCTGTTGTCATGGGAGTAGTTATGAGGATGTTCAACAGAGTCACAGTCTCAGAGAACGTCTCCTGGAGGTTGTAGCTCATGAGAACCTGGTACAGTGCCAGTGCACCACAGCATCCCTTGAATTCAGGATTCTCATAGATCAGAGATAGTTCTGTCTTGAGCTTTGCCTTGCTCAGCATGGGGTATGCATTCACAGTGGCATTCAGAGCCTCATCAGGAAATGAATGGCAGTACCTTTCAAACATGTCTGCTTGCAGTAAGGTAGCACTCACAAGGTGGCCAGAGAAAGATAACCTTTCTTTGGTGTGATCCAGGATGGTGTTGCAGACCTCTTCAGACAGCCTCTGCTTCTCCTCTTCTCTCAAAGCTGTTCTGGGTCTTTTGGCTCCTGTTGCTTCTTGCAGCTGCTGTTGAGAGGAGTCCCTGAAGGCAAACAGACCAATGTGTATGTTGGCTTTGTACAGTATTGTTGTCTATGTGATGCACAGGTATATGCAATGTATCCATGTATAGTACAAATACTTCAGTTCCACTTAAAATGGGCAGGGATGCATAAAGTCTTTAGTGTTTAAGTTAGCCTTTGTGTCTCACATAGCCTGGATGTTCAGCACAGTATACAGTGGTGCTCATAAGCTTATGATCCCATGCTAAAGTTGACTAAAAAGAGGAATAAAAAAGAAAAGAAAATTGGTGTCCTTAAAGGTTGGATTTTCCAACTTTTTTAATTAAGTCATTAAGATCAATTTCCAAAAGATGACTTTTTTATTTTTTTATTCCTCTTTTTAGTCAACTTTAGAATGTGTTCATACACTTATGAGCACCACTGTACAGTACACATAGTATATAAAATAAGATAGATTACACCACTGGCCATATATAATGAGAATAATGTAATTTCAAACACAAATGCAGTCTCCTTTCATGCATACATTTTCAAATAAAGCTCTGCTTTGAGAAAGATCGAATGATATTGTTTAATCTTACCTTATGGCCTGCACACTGCTTGTGAAGCTGTCGAGGGCACGTTTGATAAAGACAGCATCGATGTCCTTCTTCTGTAGCTTCTGGTACAGAATGTCGACGTGGGGCATGATTTTGTGAAAAAGCCGCAGGAAACATTTTTAATCTTCATCATGTAGCATCCTCACGTAGCCAGATGCCTCTCTCACGGTGGGCTGGTGAAATGAACCCGTCCGAATGGCTTCAAAACATTCTATGAGGTCGTCTCGATTCTCGTAGACAGTGTTCACGACTCTGCTTAGTAGAAACCTGTTGAATTATTAAATTTGGTCTGGGAGGTCCTAATTGTTTCGTTGCCAATTTATCTTGATTTGTTCGCCGACAAAAAGGAACTTCTTTCAAAGAGACAATCGAGTTGCACTGAAGGCTAGCCATTTTGACAGTAGTAGTGAATTGATTGATGAGGCTACCCGCTCTTTTCTTAGTTACGTTCATGGTTATGTTACGTATGACGAAAGCGCGTAAGTGCAAGCCCTCAGAAACCCATAGAGATTGTATTGAAAGCTCTGATATTTGAAAAAAAATTGATTTTACATTAGAGGCTATGAGAGACTTCTGGGCGATTTTCAACCTGACTGAAATCGCCGCAAAACGGGCGGGGACATTTGAAGCACGACTTTAGCCTGATTGGACATTTAGTGGCAGATCACACGTCTAGATTAGAACACTGATAACTACTGTTGCCATGATATAATTGATTAGAAAAAAAATCCCTTCCTTTTCCCGTTTGGCAGTGCGTCGCCCATATCGCCCTAATGAACACACCGCCCCTGTGTACAAGCAATGCCTTGACAAGACAGTCAGCAGGAGACATTTCATCATGGATCTGGCATGTGAGCTTGGTGAGAACCACATGAACACAGAGAAAGAAGCTACAGTCACCAAGCAGGCCGCCAAGACAGCAGGTCCTGCTCTCCCTCTTCCCCAAGAACCACAGCTCCCACTGGGGAAAAAGACACAATGTCAAGACAGCAGGTCCTGCTCTCCCTCTTCCCCAAGAACCACAGCTCCCACTGGGGAAAAAGGAGACACAATGTCAAGACAGCAGGTCCTGCTCTCCCTCTTTCCCAAGCACCACAGCTCCCACTGGGGAAAAATACACAATGTCAAGACAGCAGGTCCTGCTCTCCCTCTTCCTCAAGCACCACAGCTCCCACTGGGTAAAAATACACAATGCCAAGACAGCAGGTCCTGTTCTCCCTCTTCCCCAAGAACCACAGCTCCCACTGGGGAAAAATACACAATGTCAAGACAGCAGGTCCTGTTCTCCCTCTTCCCCAAGCACCACAGCTCCCACTGGGGAAAAATACACAATGCCAAGACAGCAGGTCCTGTTCTCCCTCTTCCCCAAGCACCACAGCTCCCACTGGGGAAAAATACACAATGTCAAGACAGCAGGTCCTGTTCTCCCTCTTCCCCAAGCACCACAGCTCCCACTGGGGAAAAATACACAATGTCAAGACAGCAGGTGCACACCAAACAAGGCCCATTAAAACTGTGTGCAGGCAACCGATTTGATTTGTTTGTGGACCCGAAACATTAAGAGAAGATGTGATTGATTCATGTGTAAAGGCGCGGTACAGTGTCTGATACAAGCAACAAATGATTGTTTTTATATCTTGTCATAAATATATTTCCACAAATATTTATTTATGCAATTAATCCTTTACAATTGTTAATGCACTGGTGCTTTTGTTTAGGAATACAGCAAAATATTTCACCTGAACACCTGGCTAGTTTTATTATTAATATTATTATTATTATATTTGTAGTTTGTAGTTTGTCAAAATAAACTGTAAATGGACTTTATTAAGTACTAAAACTCTATTACTAATTGAATCTACAAATAAAGTTGATCAGATGGATTATGCTGTAATGTTTTTATTGTAAGGGAAACAGAAATAGGATATAGGCCGATTTTATTTTTACTTTGTAGAATTAACTATTGTTGTTATTTTATTGATATATTTCCACAAATATTTCTTCATGCAATAAATAATTTACAATATATGATGCACTATTTATCAAGCGTTTATTTAACAAACCATGTTTGCACACCTTGCACCTTGCTGGTTGATATGCATCTGATGCATTTGCTAAAGTGGACGCCTGGTAACTTTCTCTAGCGGGTTCTTATATGCTGAAAGAACAGGCGGTTCTAGTGTTAAGGACTGGTAGATGGGTGTTGCTCATGCATTCACTCATGCTGACCGGCTCCAGTACTTTGTTCTTGACTAAAGCCTCCAAGTCAGCCTTGACTTTTGGTCTGATAGCATAAGGTACAGGTCCGCTTTCAGAAACGTTGGTTTGCTGTCTGGCTTAATGCTAAGCTTCCCTGTAATGTCGTTCATACTACCCAGCTGTCCATTAAAGACTTCTCCATGTTTCTTTAAGATGGCAGGTAGGTCTGTGTCTCCATGTGTCATTGTATGCACTGATGGCCAGTCCAGTGTGATTTTCTCCAACTATGAACATCCCAGTAGTGATGCATAGTCTCCTTTCACAACATAGAGTGGCAGCTTTTCAGTTTGTCTGTTTACCTGAACTGTGACATCAGTGATGCCTCTCACAGCGACAGATTCACCTGTGTAAGTCTTTAACACGAGGTGCGCTGGTTGAAGTGGAAGGTGTTTCAGTGTATTTTTTCTGACACAAGAGATACAGCTGCCCCTGTGTCAATCTCCATACGCACCGGCTGTCCCTCTAGCAAGGGGGAGACATAGTAGCCGTGCGACCCACCAGGAAAAGGTCAGGATTTTCAGTGTGACTTCCTGGTCTGATGAGTCACTCACCTCAGTGTTCTCTTACTCAACAGTGTGAACATGTCTATTTGTCTTTCGTTGGAATGTCTGTTTCTTGTTTCCCGTTTTTGTGATTTCTCTGTTCTCTTTTTGTTTCTGGAGACTTGTCCTATGTTGCCCTTTTTACCACAGGCTGGACAATCCATGTCCTTACACCAGCATGTAGAAGCCTGATGTCCCTTTTTACCACAGGCTGGACAATCCATGTCCTTCCACCAGCATGTAGACATCTGATGTCCCACCTTGCCACAGTGGAAGCATGTGACTTGATTTCCCTGTCTCTGATTTTCAGTTGAAACTGTGCACTTTTCCTTTCTTTATGATCAACGTTTTATTTATTTGAAAGGAACACAGACAAGAACAAATAGCAACATGAATAGTTATACAGCTAGAGACACAATAGTGTTAAAATATATATCAGAACAAATAGCAGCAGGAATGGTTATACAGCTAGAGACACAATACTGTTAAAATATATATCAGAACAAACAGCAGCAGGAATGGTTATACAGCTAGAAACACAATACTGTTAAAATATATATCAGTATATTATGGAAACTAGTTATTGCAGATAAATAAAATTATTATAAACCACATATACAATCACCCACCTCAGCTGCATCAACCCACCCTCCAACCCCTCCTGGGACCACCCCAACCCACCCTCCAACCCCTCCTGGGACCACCCCAACCCACCCGCCAACCCCTCCTGGGACCACCCCAACCCACCCTCCAACCCCTCCTGGGACCACCCCAACCCACCCTCCAACCCCTCCTGGGACCACCCCAACCCACCCTCCAACCCCTCCTGGGACCACCCCAACCCACCCTCCAACCCCTCCTGGGACCACCCCAACCCACCCTCCAACCCCTCCTGGGACCACCCCAACCCACCCTCCAACCCCTCCTAGGACCACCCCACCCCACCCTCCAACCCCTCCTGGGACCACCCCAACACACCCATCCTGATCTCCATGAAATTAAATACTAAATCAAGGTACACATTTGCACAAAAATTATAATGAACGGTCAATCTGTTGGGTAAAACCCACTACAATAGTTATTTTATGGTTTCAGCTGCAATTGTTGTTTGGCTAGCCCCATGGATCCTAGCAGTGGATAGTTCTAAATAAATTATATCTATAAAAGTGCTGATCCAATGAGGTGTGGTGGTTGCCATCTTAGTTCCAACATATTTTTAGCTGCTGTCCAACCTGACAACATTATACGTCTTTGCTGTAATGACAGTGGTGAATTATCATTCAGTAATAACAGTTTGGGGGAACAAGGTATGAGGATACCTCTATCCAAAACATGTCCCCTGGTCACTCCCAGTACATATGATTAAAGGAGCCCAAGGCACCTTGATTACATAGATCACACAGAGGAGCGGTTGTCATTTCTATTAAATGATGTTTTCTAGGTGGAAGGTTTACCCTGTGTATGAGATAAAAATGTATCAGCTGATGATTAGGATTGTTAGATGAACCCACTAAGTTCCTGATGAACTCAACTGGTGAGCCTCTTTAGCAGCTAGTTCCATGGACACACTGATTTCAATGTCCTTTGCCAAGGTCAGATGACTTTCAGTCAACAGTCTCTTTTGTGTAGCTTCACTCCGTAGCCCACATACTAGTCTGTCTCTAATGATGTCATTTACAACAGCATTAAACTCACAGTGTTCTGGTAGTTTCTTTAATGCAGCAGCAAACGTTGTTACTGATTCTCCCTCTTCCTGATGTCGCCTGTGGAACCTGAACCTTTCAGCATTAACTAGTGGTTCTGGTGAAAAATGTCCTTTAAGTATCTCCACAATATCCCCATACGTCTTATTACCTGTTCTGACTGGCTGTAGCAGGCTGCCTAGTAAATTAAATGTCTTTGGCCCCATTACACTAAAACATGTAGGCACAATGTTGTCCTCATCCATGTCATTTACAAGAACAAAATATTCAAACCGTTCTGTATATGAACTCCACTGCTCAATACTTTCATCAAACTGTCCAATGTTTCCAACAATTCCAATAATTTTTTGTTTCTCAATAAGCTCCTGATTGTCACTCACTTCAATATTGTCCTCAACCAAAGCAATATTTCCCTCAGTCATGTGATCTTCATTCACTTCACTCAAAGACGTTTCCTCCTAAGTTCGCTCCTTTTGCAGATTTAATTAAAAGGTTTGTCTTCACAGTTGAATACATGTCCTTTCCTTTAATCACTGTATATTCCCCCTTTTTAATCACGTTGTTTTCCCACTCCGATGTCCGTCTCCAGTCCTTTTCTGCCGTCCATGACGATGTTAACTCCAGTGGTGGAAAAAGTACCCAATTGTCATACTTGAGTAAAAGTAAAGATACCTTAATAGAAAATGACTCAACTAAAAGTGAAAGTCACCCAGTAAAATACTACTTGAGTAAAAGTCTAAAAGAATTTGGTTTTAAATATACTTAAGTATCAAAAGTAAATGTAATTACTAAAATATACTAAAGTATCAAAAGTAAAAGTATAAATCATTTCAAATTCCTTACATAAAGCAAACCAGACGATTTTCTTGTTTTTAAAATGTACGTTCAGCCAGAGGCACACTCCAACACTCAGACAATTTACAAACAAAGCATTTGTGTTTAGTGAGTCTGCCAGATCAGAGGCAGCAGGGATGTTCTCTTGATAAGTGTGTGAATTGGACCATTTTCTGTCCTGCTAAGCATTCAAAATGTAACGAGTACTTTTGGGTGTCAGGGAAAATGTATGGAGTAAAAAGTACATTATTTTCTTTAGGAATGTAGTGAAGTGAAAGTAAAAATAGTCAAAAATATAAATAGTAAAGTCAAGTACAGATACCCAAAAAAATTACTTAAGTAGTACTTTAAAGTATTTTTACTTATGTACTTTACACCACTGGTTAACTCTCTTTCTTAGCTAGCTAGACTATGCACTTGCCTCTGCTATCAATACACTGTGCTAACATTAGCCTATTCTGTACCACAGAAAATAACAGTTTTAAACAGTTGTAAAAACCCACTTCTTCCAGACAGAATAGTTCCTGTAGATTCAGACTTACTCATCACCAATCTTTTGTTATGTCTCGTGGGTTTTATAACCACGTCTGTATAACAATTCAATAATGATGAGACAGGAGACAGGAATCAGTTCAACCATTTATCTGGAACGTGATCATCTCAATACATACAAACCCCCATGATGCTCTGCAGCACAACCCCAATATACAACAAATACATAGATAAGTAAATGGACACTAAACAAAACTCATAGAGGAATTTAAATGTTCAGTTGTAGAAAGTAGGTCCATGGGATAGGGTCAGAAAGGTCAGTATGTTTGATAACTGGTTACAGAGGTGACATAACAAGCATAAGGTCCATTATAACACAGTGAAGTAGGGGTGGGAGCTAAAAGCAGACATGGACAGTGAGACGGTGTGAGGAGGTCAGGGGTGAAACACTAGATCAGGACAGGTAGAAATGGCAGGGCTGGTTGTGTTCAGTGTGTGTGTGTCCAGTGTGTGTGTGTGTCCAGTGTATGTATGTGTGTCCAGTGTGTGTGTGTGTGTGTGTGTGTGTGTGTGTGTCCAGTGTGTGTGTGTCCAGTGTGTGTGTGTGTGTGTGTGTGTGTGTGTGTGTGTGTCCAGTGTGTGTGTCAGGTGTGTGTGTGTATGTGTGTGTGTGTCCAGTGTGTGTGTGTGTGTCCAGTGTGTGTGTGTGTGTCCAGTGTGTGTGTGTGTCCAGTGTGTGTGTCCTGTGTGTGTGTGTGTGTCAGGTGTGTGTGTCCTGTGTGCATGTGTGTGTTTGTCCAGTGTAAGTGTGTGTGTGTGTGTGTGTGTCCAGTGTGTGTGTGTCCAGCGTATGTGTGTGTGTCCAGTGTGTGCGTCCACTGTGTGTGTGTGTTTGTGTGTGTCCAGTGTGTGTGTGTTTGTCCAGTGTGTGTGAGTGTGTGTGTCCAGTGTGTGTGTGTGTCCAGTGAGTGTGTGCGTGTGTCCTGTGTGTGTGTGTGTGTCAGGTGTGTGTGTGTGTGTGTGTGTCCTGTGTGTGTGTCCAGTGTGTGTGTGTCCAGTGTGTATGTGTGTGGGTCCAGTGTGAGTGTGTGTGTGTGTGTGTCCAGTGTGTGTGTGTGTGTCCAGTGTGTGTGTGTGTGTGTGTCCAGTGTGTGTGTGTGTGTGTCCAGTGTATGTGTGTGTGTGTGTGTCCAGTGTGTGTGTGTGTGTGTGTGTGTGTGTCCTCTGTGTGTGTGTGTCCAGTGTGTGTGTGTCCAGTGTGTGTGTGTTCAGTGTGTGTGTCCATTGTGTGTGTGTGTCCAGTGTGTGTGTGTGTCCAGTGTGTGTGTGTGTGTGTCAGTGTGTGTGTATGTGTGTACAGTGTCCAGTGTGTGGGTGTGTTTGTCCAGTGTGTGTGATCAATGTATGTGTGTACTGTGTGTGTGTGTGTGTGTGTGTGTGTGTGTGTGTGTGTGTGTGTGTGTGTGTGTGTGTGTGTCCAGTGTTTGTTTGTCCGGTGTGTGTGTGTGTGTGTGTGTGTACAGTGTGTGTGTATCAAGTGTGTTTGTGTGTCCAGTGTGTGTCAGTGTGTGTGTTCAGTATGTGTGTGTGTGTGTGTCCAGTATGTGTGTGTGTCCAGTGTGTCAGTGTGTGTGTGTGTGTCCAGTGTATGTGTGTGTGTGTGTGTCCAGTGTATGTGTGTGTGTCCAGTGTGAGTGTGTGTGTGTGTGTGTGTGTCCAGTGTGTGTTTGTGTGTGTGTGTTTGTGCAGTGTATGTGTGTGTGTCCAGTGTGTGTCCAGTGTTTGTGTGTTCAGTGTGTTAAAGTTACTGAGGAACCCCAAACATGATGAACCCAAAACCCTGGATAGAGGGGCTCAGTGAATGTGGAGTGGAATGTGTTCAGGTGGGTCAGTGTGTCAGAGGAGACTCTATAGAAGGACAGAGTGCCGTCTGGCCAGTCCAGATACACTCCTACTCTGTGGGAGCTGGAGGAGGGGACGTCTATGGTAGTGGACTTATTATTGTGCCAGGCTCTGTAACTGTTGTCAGAGCAGGTCAGACTCCAGGACTTGTCATTGTATCCAATCCCACTGTCATTACCACTTCCTCTCCTGCTGATTCCTTTATATGCCACTCCTATAACAGCCCCACTCCCACTCCTCTCTACCTCCCAGTAACAGCGCCCAGTCAGACCCTCTCTACACAGCACCTCAGGCCAGTCCTCAAATCTCTCTGGGTGATCAGGATACGGCTGCTCCTCTCTCCTCCATGTCACCTTTCTGTTCTCCTCAAACAGAGAGAGGAATCTGTTTACTGTGTTTAGGTCCAGTGTGAGATCACAGACATCTGATGGATGAAACCAGACACAATATTAGAAATCATCATCATTCACATTAGAATGTTAACTCACTTTTCACTAATTCATTTAATGTAGATGTTTCTAGGTATCAAAAGGAGAAGTTAAGGTAACTTGAGACTTGTTGAATGATCATATGTTATGTATGGTAATATAAAACACACTTATTCTAATTAATTACACACACACACACACTGGACACACACACACATCCTGAACACAAACACACACACACACACACACATACACAACACACACACACACACCCTGAACACACACACCTGTATGCATGCAAGCATGAACACACACACACACACACACGCACACAAACATCCTGAACACACACACACACACACACACACACACACACACACACACATTTCTAATGTAACAGGAACACGCCACACACACACACAGACACACACATTGTCAAAGCAACTCTTTGTAAACTTTGGTGTCCCTGATTTGTGCTTCTGTAGAACAACAGCTGATATTTAATATGACCAAGTAAGTAATGATGGTGGTCTTTGACTTTGACTTCACTTGAATTAAGACTTATTCTTAGTCATATTCTTCACAGCAGTCAACACTCACATTTTCTAAGTCCAGGTTTCATTGTGTTCTCTCCACCATGTTCCACACTGTAGCGGTAAGCAGAAGAACAGACAGTCATTGAGGGATACACCTGAACTCTCACACACACACACACACACACACACACACACACACACACACACACACACACACACACACACACACACACACACACACACACACACACACACACACACAAACAGTCAGTATATACATTTGTCCAAGTGTGTGTGTGTGTCCACTGTGTGTGTGTGTCCAGTGTGTGTGTGTGTGTTTCCAGTGTGTGTGTGTGTGTGTGTGTATATGTGTCCAGTGTGTGTCCAGTGTGTGTGTGTGTGTGTGTGTCCAGTGTGTGTGTGTGTATGTGTATGTGTCCGGTGTGTGTCCAATGTGTGTGTGTGTGTGTCTGTCCAGGGTGTGTGTGTATGTCAAGTGAGTGTGTTTGTGTGTCCAGTATGTGTGTGTGTGTCCAGTGTGTGTGTGTGTGTATGTCCAGTGTGTGTTTGTGTGTGTGTGTGTTTGTCCAGTGTGTGTTTGTGTCCAGTGTGTTTGTGTCCAGTGTGTGGGTGTGTGTGTGTGTGTGTGTGTGTGTGTGTGTGTGTGTGTGTGTGTGTCCAGTGTGTGTGTGTGTGTGTGTGTGTGTTTGTCCAGTTTGGAGCCCTTGGTCTAAGTCATTGGATATTCAAATGACACAGTTGCAAAAAAAATTAGCAAAAAGTCGGTGGTTGAATTTCATTAACGTTTAATGAAAAAGTATGGATTTCAGCAAAAAAAGAAAGACACGCAACTACAGAGGACAAACATTTTATGATTCATTATTTTTTGAAGTATTGACCTTGGGAGAATACATAGCCTTTTTAGTGTTTTTCAAAATTGTTATTACATGACAAGTACAAGCCAATTTTGTCTGCATTTTCAAATGATATATACTTATGTCTTATGCCTTAATTGTAGCAGCGTAACTGTGTTGTGAGATCTTAACTAGAACAATAGGCCCTTTTCACGTGACGTCAGACAACTTCCGTTCTGCCGCGATGCAGGTTATGTTTACATCCGGTGTCGCTTAGGAACGCTTAGCTAGTAGCACATCATTATGGAGTTCACCCAGTCCCTTTCACATCTGCCACCAATACGACTTAACGACGTAGAACGACTTGCTGACAAGTGGTCCCTTACTTCAAGATCGAAGCTTGATAAAGGCTACAAGTTCTTCGTTGAAGGTTACCTGTTTGATTATGAAGGTACGTGTTTATCTTTATTTAGCTTAAATTAGCCCTATGCTAGCGAAGGTTATGAGCTGACGAGTTTCTGTTTTGCAGCCTCTTTTTAATATTACTGCTGTTTGTATCGACCGTAAGATAAGAGTCAGTAATGTATTAATGGCTAATGCTGCGCCCTTTCTCCCAATCACTGTATTGAAACAGTCTCAAGTGTAGTTAACGGTGAGGTGACAGTGAGAGGGCGATGTTACAGGTCCATGAAGAAAAATGAGGAGGCTCATCGGCTTCAGGTTTCTCAGATAAACAGTTCTCTAACATTATGATAAGATAGGTTAAGATAGATAAGTTTTCTTTTTGTTGTGTTTTGCTGCGGTTGCAGATTTAATAAGAATGATTCCACAATGTTCCACTGTGGATCAGTTTGTTTCTCAGTCTGAGCTCTGATTTTGTATCATTAAACTTAATACACAACGAAATTCTTACAAACCGATGTGGGTTGTTGACGGCAATAAAGACTGGGAAAGATTCTGTGATAACTCAAAATGTTCAAATTTTCGATAAGTGTTGGCACTACTTGTCAAAGGTTTCAGAACAGCCAATTTTTCTTAATTAAAAAAAGAAATTGGGTTTTGAAAATTGTGTACAGTAGTTTATAATGAAACGCAGAAAAAATGTTTTGTAAGTACAGCACTAATTGTTATGTCTCTATGAACAGGTTACACTAGACTCTGCAGAGGTTCCTGTGGTACTCAATCACATGTCATGTTCCTGCTCTGCTGGGAAAGCACTATGTAATCACATAGTAGCACTTCTTTTTCAAAGTGCTCACTATGTTACCATGGGCTTTAAGACAGTGCCATTGCCTCTGTCATGCACCAGCGCACTGCAGACCTGGCACCGGCCTAGGACACAGGTCAGATATTATTTGTTACACTGATGCAGAACTTTGCAGTTTGTATTGACTTTTGACAATGTATTGTTCATCATTATTATATCACAGGGAATTGTACCAGAGGCCACCAATGATATGGCGGTGTGTAAACCAGCGGCTAAGAAAAAAACAAGTGTCAGAGCTGGTGTGAAGTGCACACTGTACCGAGCCTATGATGGTGAGTCTGAATGAGCCCCCGCCTGTACTAGAGCACAAAGACTTTAGTGCATTTCTAAAATAATACAAACATAAAAGTGATTATTATTTGTTACTTTTTATATAGACTTTCAGTGGATATTTTTTTATTTGTATTAGAAGCATGTACGAGACTGGATGAGTGTGGTTGTCTTTTTTAGTGAAAAAGATAAGGTGGCATTTAATGAAATCTAAACTTGACATATCTCACTTTCATGCCAGGGCCTATTCCGGATCCTCACGTCATGGCCAGTGCTGAGAAACTGAAAGACATCCGTCCACAACCAGGGATTTGCAAATTGCTGCACGGGCTTGAGGGCCTTAATTTGGTGGACTCTAAATTTGGCCCTGTGCCATTTGGGTCTGTGCTTTCTTACCATTGCCCTCTAGAATTAAGTAGAGATATTATTAAACACCCTGGTGCCAGTGAGTTTCCTCAGTTGCCTATTGAAGGTTACAACTTTAAATTTCCCATTGATTTTGAGCCCAACTACATACAACAATGTCATTTGGACAGCCTGATTGTGTCAGAGGAGATGTCTGCTGCTATTGAAGCAGAAACAAGAATGCAGTCAGAATGCCAGCTGTGGAGCCAGGTACGCAAACCCCGACTGACAGCCAGCAGATTCCGTGAAATATGCCATGTTCGTGGGGAGTTGTCTGCCAAGGCTTTGGCAACCCGCATTCTGAGAGGAACTCCTCAGACAGCTGCTATGAGAAGAGGGTTGGATCTGGAACCTGAGATACTGAGGCAATATTCTGATTTTTGTGATGTCTCTCTGAAACAATGCGGGGTCATCATCCACCCTGATTCACCTCACCTTGCAGCCAGCCCGGATGCTAAAGTCTTCTGCCCAACAGAAGCACCACCATTTGGTCTTGCTGAGGTTAAGAGTTGCGATGTTGAAAATGTTACCCAAGTTAAACACCTGATCACAGTTAAAGGCCAGGCCTGCCTTAAGAAGAGCCACAAATACTACTATCAGGTTCAAGGCCAACTCGCCTTAAGCGGACTTCAGTGGTGTGACTTCATTACAGATACCCGCACTGACTTCACAGTTGAGAGAATCTTTAGGGATGAGGAGATTATCCACTCAATGCGACAGAAGCTTGATCATTTCTATTATAACATCTACATGGATGTCTTCTTAAGTTATAAAACATAAGGCAGAATTTTATGTGTAAATAGTGTTAAGGTAAATGTGGAAGGTGAACCTTTGACATTTTTTTCTTTAACTGCAAATTAACTTGTCATATACTGTATATCTCCTATGTACTGAAACACACATTTTGAAAAGGATTGTGATGTAAATGTCGACATGTTTTTCTTTAACTGCAAATGAACTTAATTGTGTTATATACTGTATATCTATGTATTGAAATACAAATTTTGAAAAGGATTGCGATGTTGTAAATGCTCTTACCAAAATCAAAAATGATTGGAAGCAGTTGCTTGCAAACATATATTTAATAGTTCCATCAGTGCCATGACACATAAGCACATAACATGGTTAATAGTTGGATATTTTTACAATATATCACATTAGGTTCATTAATAGCTATGAAAAAGTTATTACCCTTAACAAAAACATACAGTATAACATTAGATCAATTAAATTACCAACAAAGTTAATTCATATTTACATTTTTTTGTACATACAATACAGTAATATAAAAGTACTTCTATTTACAGCCCATCTAGCTTACTCAGGAAATATACAACTTCCAGTTGACAAAAACATCAGACTGGTTTGTCTCCTTTAATGTCAAGAGGTCCCTGATAGTTCGACATGAGGCAGCAGATGGCCCACAGCTGATTCACTGAACCCACTGTGGAAAGAGGAACAAGCCCATCCCAGATATGGTACTCCTTCACCCTCCGTATGGCCCTCTCGACTAAAATCCTCAGCCGGGCGATGGCCTGTTCTGTTTGTTGTTTGAACAAAATGGTACACTGCAATAGCATCTTCTCGAATATTGTGCCATGCTTCGGTGTTGGATGTGATACTGTTGCGATACAGACACCGGGAGAAAAGAAACAGCTAAATTAACATTCAGCTTTGACCAGGAATCAATATTTATCTAGCTATCATGCACAACAGTATTTGAATAGGTGAGTTACTATACATTCATGAATAAACTAACTGCCTAACAAAGGGTTAGATAGCTAGCTAAGTAAACTTGTTACATTACAGCCAGGCAGCAATGTAACGCTACCTTTTAACGTTATCGGTATCTGGTACTAAGTTGTTGTTAGCTAACGTTAGCCCACTTTTAAGTAACTAAGGCAGTGAACAATTATGAATTAACAATAACGTTAGCAAGTTACAAACCATTGCATATACGTAAACATTATTACTCGTTGAGAAGTCTCAGGTTACGGGCGAACGGAAGTGAAGTTAACCTGCTACGCGGAAAGGCGGAAGTTAGATGACGTCATCGTGAAAAGGGCCTATTGCCAGCTAGCTGATAGCTGTACAGTTGTGTGTGTGTGTACATGTGTATATAAATATATATAATGGGGGGTTGGGAGGGTGAACTCAGGAGGATGGTGATTGTTTAACTAATTGTCTCTATTTTATATTTGAGGGATAATAGTTATCGTCTGGTAAAGGTTTCCATTTATTCATCATAGCTTGATGTCTTTTTTCCTGTGCTGCTTGGGTGCGTTTGTTTCACAGCGCAGGTTTCAGGGTGCCTTGGTGCTTTATCTTGGCCAGGTCGCAGTTGTAAATGAGAACTTGTTCTCAACTGGCTTCTTACCTGGTTAAATAAAGGGGAAATAAAAATAAAATAAATAAAAATGCCGATTGGTTGACGTTTGTGTGTGCGGGTAGGCGCTGTTGGTGACTATGAACACATCCTCTGTTGTTGTTGTTGTTTTGTTGTTGAGACATGCTCAAGTGGGGCTAAATAGTCCAGTCATTATTGTTGCCGATGTTTGTCGCTTTGATTCAAATTGTATTTTGTGACTCGACTAACAATATATTAATGTTACAGGGAACAGTCAATGCACTTCTAATGCCATATCCATATAATTTAGAATGAACCTCTTTGGGGCGATGCTATGCATAGCAGGTACATCTAGCTTAAAGACTAGCGTCTAAGGGTATGGTTTATTAACTCCCTCAGTTGGGGAGGGGGTTGGTGGGTTTGTGGTAGGGTCAGGGTATTAGCTCACCAGATGGTTACTATGTTATACTTTCATCATTTCATTTAGTTTTTATCTTTTTCCCTCTTTCTTATTATCTTTAAAGATGTCTGCTCCTAATAACTATACATTTATGACACTTAACATTAGGGTACTGTAATGAATACTCAGGGAGAAAAAGGTGTAGATTCACGCGCAGAGCGGCAGGTGTTTATTACGCCTTTACAGAAGACAGGAATCGTGGTCACAGGCAGGCAATGGTCATACACAGGTAGGCAAACAGGCAGGTGAAACAAAACTAGGACTGAAGGCTAAAACTGGTTCTCACAAACGAGCTAGGAAAAGTCTTGGTAACTAGTGGTTCTGGTGAAAAATGTCCTTTAAGTATCTCCACAATATCCCCATACGTCTTATTACCTGTTCTGTCTGGCTGTAGCAGGCTGCCTAGTAAATTAAATGTCTTTGGCCCCATTACACTAAAACATGGAGGCACAATGTTGTCCTCATCCATGTCATTTACAAGAACAAAATATTCAAACCGTTTTGTATATGAGCTCCACTGTTCAATACTTTTATCAAATTGTCCAATGTTTCCAACAATTCCAGCCATTTTTTGTTTCTCAATAAGCTCCTGATTGTCACTCACTTCAATATTGTCCTCAACCAAAGCAATATTTTCCTCAGTTACGTGATCTTCATTCACTTCACTCACTGACGTTTCCTCCTAAATTCGCTCATTTAGCAGATTTAATTAAAAGGTTTGTCTTCACAGTTGAATAAATGTCCTTTCCTTTAATCACTGTATATTCCTCCTTTTTAATCACGTTGTATTCCCACTCCGATGTCCGTCTCCAGTCCTTTTCTGCCGTCCATGACGATGTTAACTCTCTTTCTTAGCTAGCTGGACTATGCACTTGCCTCTGCTAGCAATACACTGTGCTAACATTAGCCTAGGATGGACCACAGAAAATAACAGTTTTAAACAGTTGTAAAAACCCACTTCTTCCAGACAGAATAGTTCCTGTAGGTTCAGACTAACTCATCACCAATCTTTTGTTATGTCTCGTGGGTTTCATAACCACGTCTGTATAACAATTCAATAATGATGAGACAGGAGACAAGAATCAGTTCAACCATTTATCTGGAACGTGATCATCTCAACACATACAAACCCCCATGATGCTCTGCGGCACAACCCCAATATACAACAAATACATAGATAAGTAAATGGACACTAAACAAAACTCATAGAGGAATTTAAATGTTCAGTTGTAGAAAGTAGGGCCATGGGATAGGGTCAGAAAGGTCAGTATGTTTGATAACTGGTTCCAGAGGTGACATAACAAGCATAAGGTCCATATTAACACAGTGAAGTAGAGGTGGGAGCTAAAAGCAGACATGGACAGTGAGACGGTGTGAGGAGGTCAGGGGTGAAACACTAGATCAGGACAGGTAGAAATGGCAGGGCTGGAAATAGACACAGAGACACATTCTGATCATGGCTCAGACCTGACCTGAGACACCCAAACAGAAGATGCCATAGCAAAGTCCTGTCCAGTAGGCTATATGGGATTTCCTTTCATCAAAATCCAACACATGGAAATGTGTCCAGTGTGTGTGTGTCCAGTGTGTGTGTGTGTGTGTGTCCAGTGTGTGTGTGTGTCCAGTGTGTATGTGTGTGTCCAGTGTGTGTGAGTGTGTATCAAGTGTGTTTGTGTGTGTGTGTCCAGTGTGTGTGTGTGTGTGTGTGTGTGTGTCTAGTGTGTGTATGTGTGTGTCCAGTGTATGTGTGTGTGTGTGTGTCTGGTGTGTGTGTGTGTGTGTGTGTGTGTGTCCAGTGTGTGTGTGTGTGTGTGTGTCCAGTGTGAGTGTGTCCAGTGTGTGTGTGTCCATTGTGTGTGTGTGTGTGTGTTTGTTTGTCCAGTGTGTGTGGGTGTGTGTGTCCAGTGTGTGTGTGTCCAGTGTGTGTGTGTGTGTGTCCAGTGTGTGTGTGTGTCCAGTGTGTGTGCTCAGTGTGTGTGTGTGTGTGTGTGTACAGTGTGTGTGTGTGTCCAGTGTGTGTGTGTGTGTGTCCAGTGTGAGTGTGTCCAGTGTTTGTCCAGTGTGTGTGTGTGTGTGTGTGTGTGTGTGTTTGTTTGTGTCCAGTGTGTGTGTGTGTGTGTGTATCCAGTGTTTGTGTCCAGTGTGTGTGTGTGTCCAGTGTGTGTCTTGTAGGCTATATGGGATTTCCTTTCATCAAAATCCAACACATGGAAATGTGTCCAGTGTGTGTGTGTCCAGTGTGTGTGTGTGTCCAGTGTGTATGTGTGTGTCCAGTGTGTGTGAGTGTGTGTGTGTCTGGTGTGTGTGTGTGTGTGTGTCTAGTGTGTGTATGTGTGTGTCCAGTGTATGTGTGTGTGTGTGTGTCTGGTGTGTGTGTGTGTGTGTGTGTGTGTGTGTGTGTGTGTGTGTGTGTCCAGTGTGTGTGTTTGTGTGTGTGTCCAGTGTGAGTGTGTCCAGTGTGTGTGTGTCCAGTGTGTGTGTGTGTGTGTGTGTGTTTGTTTGTCCAGTGTGTGTGGGTGTGTGTGTCCAGTGTGTGTGTGTGTGTCCAGTGTGTGTGTGTCCAGTGTGTGTGTGTGTGTGTCCAGTGTGTGTGTGTGTCCAGTGTGTGTGCTCAGTGTGTGTGTGTGTGTGTGTGTACAGTGTGTGTGTGTGTCCAGTGTGTGTGTGTGTGTGTGTGTCCAGTGTTTGTCCAGTGTGTGTGTGTGTGTGTGTGTGTGTGTGTTTGTTTGTGTCCAGTGTGTGTGTGTGTGTGTGTGTATCCAGTGTTTGTGTCCAGTGTGTATGTGTGTGTCCAGTGTGTGTCCAGTAGGCTATATGGGAATGTGTCCAGTGTGTGTGTGTCCAGTGTGTGTGTGTGTGTCCAGTGTGTGTGTGTGTCCAGTATGTATGTGTGTGTCCAGTGTGTGTGAGTGTGTATCAAGTGTGTTTGTGTGTGTGTATCCAGTATGTGTGTGTGTGTGTCCAGTTTGTGTGTGTGTATGTCCAGTGTGTGTGTGTGTGTGTGTCCAGTGTGTGTCCAGAGTGTGTCCAGTGTGTGTCCAGTGTTTGTGTGTGTGTGTCCAGTGTGTGTGTGTCCAATGTGTGTATGTGTGTGTGTGTCTAGTGTGTGTATGTGTGTGTCCAGTGTATGTGTGTGTGTGTGTGTCTGGTGTGTGTGTGTGTGTGTGTGTGTGTGTGTGTGTGTGTGTGTGTGTGTGTGTGTGTGTGTGTCCAGTGTGTGTCCAGTGTGTGTCCAGTGTAAGTGTGTCCAGTGTGAGTGTGTCCAGTGTGTGTGTGTCCAGTGTGTGTGTGTGTGTGTTTGTTTGTCCAGTGTGTGTGGTTGTGTGTGTCCAGTGTTTGTGTGTGTGTCCAGTGTGTGTGTGTCCAGTGTGTGTGTGTCCAGTGTGTGTGCTCAGTGTGTGTGTGTGTGTGTGTACAGTGTGTGTGTGTGTCCAGTGTGTGTGTGTGTGTGTCCAGTGTGAGTGTGTCCAGTGTGTGTGTTTGTCCAGTGTGTGTGTGTGTGTATGTGTGTGTGTGTGTTTGTTTGAGTCCAGTGTGTGTGTGTGTGTGTGTATCCAGTGTTTGTGTCCAGTGTGTGTGTGTGTCCAGTGTGTGTCCAGTGGGAGTGTGTGTGTCCAGTGTGTGTGTGTGTGTCAGTGTTACCATGGTTATTATTTACAGGGACACTGAGGAGTCAACATCATAAATCCAAAACCCTGGATAGAGGGGCTCAGTGAATGTGGAGTAGAATGTGTACAGGTGGGTCAGTGTGTCAGAGGAGACTCTGTAGAAGGACAGAGTGCCGGCTGGCCAGTCCAGATACACTCCTACTCTGTGGGAGCTGGAGGAGGGGACGTCTAAGGGAGTGGGGTTATTATTGTGACAGGCTCTGTAACTGTTGTCAGAGCAGAACAGACTCCAGGACTTGTCATTGTATCCAATAATACAGTCATCACCCCATCCTCTCCTGCTGATTCCTTTATATGTCACTCCTATACCAGCCCCTCCCCCACTCCACTGTACCTCCCAGTAACAGCGCCCAGTCAGACCCTCTCTACACAGCACCTGGTACCAGTCCTGAAATCTCTCTTGGTGATCAGGATACGGCTGCTCCTCTCTCCTATATGTCACCTTTCTGTTCTCCTCAGACAGCGAGAGGAATCTGTTTACTGTGTTTAGGTCCAGTGTGAGATCACAGACATCTGATGGATGAAACCAGACACAATATTAGAAATCATCATCATTCACATTAGAATGATAACTCACTTTCCACTAATTCATTTAATGTAGATGTTTCTAGGTATCAAAAGGAGAAGTTAAGGTAACTTGAGACTTGTTCAATGATCATATGTTATACTGTATGGTAATATAAAACACACTTATTCCCATTAATTTCACACACACACATACTCAGACAAACTGAACACACACACACATCCTGAACACACACACACACACACACACACACACACACACACACACACTGGACACACACACACATCCTGAACACACACACACACACACACACACACACACACACACACACACACACACACACACACACACACTGAACACACACACAACCTGAACAAACACACACACACACACACACATCCTGAACACACACACACACACATCCTGATCACACACATACACACACACTGGATACACACACACACACATTTCTAACGTAACACGGACACGTCACAAACAGACACACACATTGTCAAAGCAACTCTTTGTAAACTTTGGTGTCCCTGATTTGTGCTTCTGTAGAACTACAGCTGATATTTAATATGACCAAGTAAGTAATGATGGTGGTCTTTGACTTTGACTTCACTTGAATGAAGACTTATTCTTAGTCATATTCTTCACAGCAGTCAACACTCACATTTTCTAAGTCCAGGTCTCAATGTGTTCTCTCCACCATGTTCCACACTGTAGCGGTAAGCAGAAGAACAGACAGTCATTGAGGGATACACCTGAACTCACACACACACACACACACACACACACACACACACACACACACACACACACACACACACACACACACACACACACACACACACACACACACCCCCACACACACACACACACACACACACACACACACACACACACACTCACACACACATTCAGCATATAACTTTGTACAAGCGGTGGTAAGAATGTTTGTCCGTGTGTGTGTCCAGTGTGTGTCCAGTGTGTGTCCAGTGTTTGTGTGTCCAGTGTGTGTGTGTGTGTGTTTCCAGTGTGTGTGGGTCCAGTGTGTGTGTGTTTGGGTCCAGTGTGTGTGGGTCCAGTGTGCGTGTGTCCGGTGTGTGTTTCCTTTGTGTGTGTGAGTGTGTCCAGTGTGTGTGTTTGTGTCCAGTGTGTGTGTGTCCAGTGTGTGCGTTTTTGTGTGTGTTTCCAGTGTGTGTGTTTGTGTGTGTGTGTGTGTGTGTGTCCAGTGTGTGTGTGTGTGTCCAGTTTGTGTGTGTCCAGTGTTTGTGTCTGTGTGTGTCCAGTGTGTGTGTGTGTTTGTGTCCAGTGTGTGTGTGTGTGTGTGTGTGTGTGTGTGTGTGTGTGTGTGTGTGTGTGTGTCGGTCCAGTGTGTGTGTTTGTCCAGTGTGTGTGTTTGTCCAGTATGTGTACTGAACACACAAACACACACATATTGGACACATACACACACTGGACCCACACACACACACACACACACTGGACCCCCACACACACTGGACACACACACACACACACACACTGGACACACACACACAAAAACACACACACAAACACTGGACACACACACATTGGACACACACACACACACACACACACAGTCTTTATATAACTTAGTCCAAGTGGTGGTCAGAATGTTTGTCTTAACTAGCCTGATAACTCAAACATGTCTGATATGAACATTGACATAAACCCTCTACATACTTGAGTTTCTCCAGTCTGCAGTGTGGATCCTCCAGTCCAGCAGAGAGCAGTCTGACTCCTGAGTCTCCTGGGTGATTGTAGCTCAGGTCCAGCTCTCTCAGGTGTGAGGGGTTTGACTTCAGAGCTGAGACCAGAGAAGCACAGCCTTCCTCTGTGACTAGACAGCCTGACAGCCTGCAAAGAGTCAAATCATATTAAAACCACACTGCTGTTCTTTGGTGGTCAAAATAGTGGCAGTATATTTTTTCAAAATGTTCAGATATATTAGTGTCCTGAAACCTGCCATATCTATTCATAAATTAATGTATCATTATTAGAAATGACAAATTATCAAAGTATTGCATGTAGATAGAAAAATGTATAGTACAAATATTTGAGTAGACTAACCAGAGCAGTTTAAAAAGCAGTATCAGTCAAAAGACAGACAGTGAGGTAACAGATTTACATTTTAGTCATTTAGCAGACGCTCTTATCCAGAGCGACTTACAGTTAGTGAATAGATATTATTATTATTTTTTTTATACTGGCCCCCCGTGGGAATCGAACCCACAACCCTGGCATTGCAAACGCCATGCTCTATCAACTGAGCTACATCCCTGCCAGCCATTCCCTCCCCTACCCTGGGCCAATTGTGCGCCGCCCATGAGTCTCCCGGTCGCGGCCGGCGGCGACAGAGCCTGGATTCGAACCAGGATCGCTAGTGGCACAGTTAGCACTGCGATGCAGTTCCTTAGACCACTGCACCACTCAGGATTTAGATTGTATTGAGTATACAGTCCACACCATATCTATTTTGACAGTGAAGATTACATTTTAAATGTGGCTCTATACTACAGCATTTTGGATTTGAGATCAAATGTTTTATATAATTTGACAGTATATAATGTCACCTTTTATTTGAGGGTATTTTAATACATATCTGTTTCACCGTTTAGAAATAAAAGCACTTTATGTATCTAGTCCCCCATTTGAAAAAGTCAAACGTATTCTGACCAATTCACTTATAGTGTATTAAAGTAGTCAGAATTTTTGTATTTGGTCCCATATTCTTTGAACGCATGAAAACATGTTTCTAAACACTACTAAATAGATCCTAATGATGCCGTGATTGAGAAAGAAATAATGAATGAATCATGAATAATAATGAGTGAGAAAGTTACAGAGGCTACAACAAAACATGCTAACCTCTCACCATTAACATAAAATAAAAAGTGACATTCTGTACTGTTGCCTGATATGAAACATTATATCTCAAATCCAAAATGCTGGAGCATAGCACCAAATGTAAAACTGTAAGCTTCACTGTCCAAACACATATGGTGTGGACTATGTGTGCCTGGTAAACACATGTGGATCTGGTGAACAGTTATCACTTGTTGACCAACTACAGGAATACTGACCTCAGAGTCTCCAGTTTACAGTGGGGATTCCCCAGTCCAGCAGAGAGCAGCTTCACTCCTGAATCCTTCAGGTCATTGTTACTCAGATCCAGCTCTCTCAGGTGTGAGGGGTTTGACCTCAGAGCTGAGACCAGAGAAGCACAGCCTTTCTCTGTGACTAGACAGCCTGACAGCCTGACAGAGAGATCATCATGATTTCACAAACACACCCTTAATTTAACACCAGTAGTGTAGAAGGACAATGGCAGATGCATTTGGTTTATTCTCTTAAACAACATATAGATTAATCTTCTGTCTCCTAGAATTGTATGGTCATATTGTTATACTAATGTGAACATCAATGCATTGATTCAATATGTTTTTCAAAAATACATATATTTCTCTAAACTGAATATTTCTTCCTGATGATTAGTACTTAAATGACATTTTATGTACTCACAGAGCAGCTCTGGAGGCTTTGACCACTGGGAGCAGCCTCAGAAGACCTTCCTCTGATCTGGAGTATTTCTTCAGGTCAAACACATCCAGCTCCTTTTCTGAAGTCAGCAACACAAAGACCAGAGCTGACCACTGTGCAGGTGACAGTTTGGCTTCTGAGAGACTTCCTGATATCAGGTAGCTTTGGATCTCCTCCACTAGAGAATGGTCCTTCAGTTCATTCAGACAGTGGAACAGATTGATGCACCTCTCTGGAGAGGGATTCTCCCTGATCTTCTCCTTGATGTACTTGACTGTTTCTTCATGGCTCTGTGAGCTGCTTCTTGTCTTTGCCAGTAGAGCTCGTAAGTGCTTCTGATTGGACTCCAGTGAGAGGCCCAGAAGGAAGCGGAGGAACAGGTCCAGGTTTCCTGTCTCACTTTGTAAGGCTTTATCCACAGCACTCTTGTAGAAAGTAACTTCAGGCTTGTCTCTTGACTTGTAGTCTCTGAACAGCGAAGAAAAGTTGCTTGACTTTGATTGAGGTTTTGCCATTAGATTCTCATTGTTGTTGATGAATGAGAGGAACACATATACAGCAGCCAGAAACTCCTGAATGCTCAGATGCACGAAGCAGTACACCTTGTCCTGGTACAGCCCACATTCCTCTGTAAAGATCTGTGTGCACAATCCTGAGTACACTGAGGCTTCATTGACATCAATGCCAGCCTCTTTCAGGTCTTCTTCATAGAAAATCAGATTGCCATTCACAAGCTGTTGAAAAGCCAGTTTTCCCAGTGACAGAATGCTCTCTTTATTCCAGTGTGGACCTGTCTCTTCTTTCCCAAGATACTTTTCATTCTTCTGTTCGGTATGAAACACCACAAGGTGTGAGTACATCTCAGTCAGAGTCTTGGGCATCTCTTCTCTCTTATGTTTCAACATGTGTTCAAGGACTGTTGCAGAAATCCAACAGAAGACTGGAATGTGGCACATGATGTGGAGGCTCCTTGATGTCTTTATGTGTGAGATGATTCTGCTGGCCAGGTCCTCATCACTGAATCTCTTCCTGAAGTACTCCTCCTTCTGTGGGTCATTGAACCCTCGTACCTCTGTCACCTGGTCAACACACACTGAAGGGATCTTATTGGCTGCTGCAGGTCGGGTAGTTATCCAGAGGAGAGCAGAGGGAAGCAGATTTCCCTTGATGAGATTTGTCAGCAGAACATCCACTGAGGTTGACTCTGTGACGTCACAACAGATCTTGTTATTCTGGAAGTCTAGGGGCAGTCGGCACTCATCCATACCATCAAAGATGAACAGAACTTTGTACTTGTCATAGTTGGAGATTCTTGATTCTTTGGTTTCCATTGAGAAGTGATTGAAAATTTCAATGAAAGTGTGTTTTTCCTTTTTCATCAAATTCAGCTCCCGAAAAGGGAATGAAAATACAAATTGGACATCCTGATTTGCTTGTCCTTCAGCCCAGTCCAGAATGAACTTCTGCACAGAGACTGTTTTTCCAATGCCAGCGACTCCCTTTGTCAGCACAGTTCTGATAAGTTTGTCTTGTCCAGTTAAGGGTTTGAAGATGTCGTTACATTTGATTGTAGTCTCTGGTCTTGCTTGTTTCCTGGTTGTTGTCTCAATCTGTCTCAGCTCATGTTCATTATTGACCTCTCCTGTTCCACCCTCTGTGATGTAGAGCTCTGTGTAGATCTTATTGAGAAGTGTTGGGTTTCCTTGTTTAGCTATCCCCTCAAATACACTTTGAAACTTCTTCTTTAGATTAGATTTGAGTTCACGTTGAAGAATCACAGCACGCTCATCTGAATCTAGATATAACACAGAGAATATTAATATTACATATGTTTTAATGCCTACAGTATTCTAGGACTGTTATGAGATTTTAAATTATAATCATTTTTTTTGCTTAACTGACTGTATAAATGTGTAAATAGGTGGTCCTCTGTAGCTCAGCTGGTAGAGCACGGCGCTTGTAACGCCAAGGTAGTGGGTTCGATCCCCGGGACCACCCATACACAAAAAATGTATGCACGCATGACTGTAAGTCGCTTTGGATAAAAGCGTCTGCTAAATGGCATATTATTATTATAAATGTTTTCATAATGCATTACAGACTGATGTGACTGATTATATTGTTATTGGTATTCTCTCTCTCTCTCTCTCTCTCTCTCTCTCTCTCTCTCTCTCTCTCTCTCTCTCTCTCAATTCAATTCAATTTCAATTTAAGGGCTTTATTGGCATGGGAAACGTGTGTTAACATTGCCAAAGCAAGGGAAGTAGATAGTAAACAAAAGTGAAATAAACAATAAATATTAACAGTAAACATTACACTCAGAAGTTTCAAAAGAATAAAGACATTTCAAATGTCATATTATGTATATATACAGTGTTGTTACAATGTGCAAATAGTTAAAGTACAAATGGGAAAATAAATAAACATAAATATGGGTTGTATTTACAATGGTGTTTGTTCTTCACTGGTTGCCCTTTTCTTGTGGCAACAGGTCACAAATCTTGCAGCTGTGATGGCACACTGTGGTTTTTCACCCAGTAGATAAGGGAGTTTATCAAAATTGGGTTTGTTTTCGAATTCTTTGTGGATCGCTGTAATCTGAGGGAAATATGTGTCTCTAATATGGTCATACATTTGGCAGGAGGTTAGGAAGTGCAGCTCAGTTTCCACCTCATTTTGTGGGCAGTGTGCACATAGCCTGTCTTCTCTTGAGAGCCAGGTCTGCCTAAGGCGGCCTTTCTCAATAGCAAGGCTATGGTCACTGAGTCTGTACATAGTCAAAGCTTTCCTTAAGTTTGGGTCAGTCACAGTGGTCAGGTATTCTGCCACTGTGTACTCTCTGTTTAGGGCCAAATAGCATTCTAGTTTGCTCTGTTTTTTTGTTTGTTCTTTCCAATGTGTCAAGTAATTCTCTTTTTGTTTTCTCATGATTTGGTTGGGTCTAATTGTGTTGTTGTTGTTGTTGTTGTTGTTGTTGTTGTCCTGGGGCTGTATGGGGTCTGTTTGTGTTTGTGAACAGAGGCCCAGGACAAGCTTGATTAGGGGACTCTTCTCCAAGTTCATCTATCTGTAGGTGATGGCTTTGTTATGGAAGGTTTGGGAATCGCTTCCTTTTAAGTGGTTATAGAATTTAACGGCTCTTTTCTGGATTTTGATAATTAGCGGGTATTGGCCTAATTCTGCTCTGCATGCATTATTTGGTGTTTTACGTTGTACACGGAGGATGTTTTTGCAGAATTCTGCATGCAGAGTCTCAATTTGGTGTTTGTCCCATTTTGTGAATTCTTGGTTGGTGAGCGGACCCCAGACCTCAGAACCATAAAGGGCAATGGGTTCTATAACTGATTCAAGTATTTTTAGCCAGATCCTAATTGGTATGTCAAATTTTATGTTCCTTTTGATGGCATAGAAGGCCCTTCTTGCCTTGTCTCTCAGATCGTTCACAGCTTTGTGGAAGTTACCTGTGGCGCTGATGTTTAGGCCGAGGTATGTATAGTTTTTTGTGTGCTCTAGGGCAACGGTGTCTAGATGGAATTTGTATTTGTGGTCCTGGCAACTGGACCTTTTTTGGAACACCATTATTTTTGTCTTACTGAGATTTACTGTCAGGGCCCAGGTCTGACAGAATCTGTGCAGAAGATCTAGGTGCTGCTGTAGGCCCTCCTTGGTTGGTGACAGAAGCACCAGATCATCAGCAAACAGAAGACATTTGACTTCAGATTCTAGTAGGGTGAGGCCGGGTGCTGCAGACTGTTCTAGTGCCCTCGCCAATTCATTGATATATATGTTGAAGAGGGTGGGGGTAAACTGCATCCCTGTCTCACCCCACGGCCCTGTGGAAAGAAATGTGTGTGTTTTTTGCCAATTTTAACCACACACTTGTTGTTTGTGTACATGGATTTTATAATGTCGTATGTTTTTCCCCCAACCCCACTTTCCATCAATTTGTATAGCAGACCCTCATGCCAAATTGAGTCAAAAGCTTTTTTGAAATCAACAAAGCATGAGAAGACTTTGCCTTTGTTTTGGTTTGTTTGTTTGTCAATTAGGGTGTGCAGGGTGAATACATGGTCTGTCGTACGGTAATTTGGTAAAAAGCCAATTTGACATTTGCTCAGTACATTGTTTTCACTGAGGAAATGAACTAGTCTGCTGTTAATGATAATGCAGAGGATTTTCCCAAGGTTGCTGTTGACGCATATCCCACGATAGTTATTGGGGTCAAATTTGTCTCCACTTTTGTGGATTGGGGTGATCAGTCCTTGGTTCCAAATATTGGGGAAGATGCCAGAGCTAAGGATGATGTTAAAGAGTTTAAGTATAGCTAATTGAAATTTGGGGTCTGTATATTTTATCATTTCATTGAGGATACCATCAACACCACAGGACTTTTTGGGTTGGAGGGTTTGTATTTTGTCCTGTAGTTCATTCAATGTAATTGGAGAATCCAGTGGGTTCTGGTAGTTTTTAATAGTTGATTCTAAGATTTGCATTTGATCATGTATATTTTTTTGCTGTTTGTTCTCTGTTATAGGGCCAAAAAGATTGGAGAAGTGGTTTACCCATACATCTCCATTTTGGATAGATAGCTCTTCGTGTTGTTGTTTGTTTAGTGTTTTCCAATTTTCCCAGAAGTGGTTAGAGTCTATGGATTCTTCAATTACATTGAGCTGATTTCTGACATGCTGTTCCTTCTTTTTCCGTAGTGTATTTCTGTATTGTTTTAGTGATTCACCATAGTGAAGGCGTAGGCTCAGGTTTTCTGGGTCTCTATGTTTTTGGTTGGATAGGTTTCTCAATTTCTTTCTTCGGTTTTTGCATTCTTCATCAAACCATTTATCACTGTTATTACTTTTCTTTGGTTTTCTGTTAGAGATTTTTAGATTTGATAGGGAAGTTGAGAGGTCAAATATACTGTTTAGGTTTTCTACTGCCAAGTTTACACCTTCACTATTACAGTGGAATGTTTTGTCCAGGAAGTTGTCTAGAATGGATTGAATTTGTTGTTTCCTAATTGTTTTTTGGTAGGTTTCAACACTACTTTCCTTCCATCTATAGCATTTCTTAATATTATTCAGTTCCTTTGGCTTTGATGCCTCATGATTGAGTATTGCTCTGTTCAAGTAGACTGTGATTTTGCTGTGGTCTGATAGGGGTGTCAGTGGGCTGACTGTGAACGCTCTGAGAGACTCTGGGTTGAGGTCAGTGATAAAGTAGTCTACAGTACTACTGCCAAGAGATGAGCTATAGGTGTACCTACCATAGGAGTCCCCTCGAAGCCTACCATTGACTATGTACATACCCAGTGTGCGACAGAGCTGCAGGAGTCGTGACCCGTTTTTGTTGGTTATGTTGTCGTAGTTGTGCCTAGGGGGGCATATGGGGGAGGGAATGCTGTCACCTCCAGGTAGGTGTTTGTCCCCCTGTGTGCTGAGGGTGTCAGGTTCTTGTCCAGTTCTGGCATTTAGGTCGCCACAGACTAGTACATGTCCCTGGGTCTGGAAATGATTGATTTCCCCCTCCAGGATGGAGAAACTGTCTTCATTAAAGTATGGGGATTCTAGTGGGGGGATATAGGTAGCACACAGGAGGACATTTTTCTCAGTTGAGATAATTTCCTTTTGAATTTCTAACCAAATGTAAAATGTTCCTGTTTTGATTAATTTAATAGAGTGAGTTAGGTCTGCTCTAAACCAAATGAGCATACCCCCTGAGTCCCTTCCCTGTTTCACACCTGGTAGTTTGGTGGATGGGACTACCAGCTCTCTGTAACCTAGAGGGCAACCAGTGGGTCCGTCTCCTCTATACCATGTTTCTTGTAGGATGACAATGTCTGTATTTCCGATTTCTTTGGTGAAGTCCAGATTCCTGCTCTTTAGGCCAAAGGCAGATGACCTCAGGCCTTGGATATTCCAGGATGAAATAGTGAAGGCTTTGTGTTCCATAAAGTGTCTAATGTTGTTGGTTGTGTGGTTTGGCCTCAGGCCAGTAATTGTGAGCAGAGCCTGCTGAGCATCTGGTACATGCCATTGGCTTGGGCTAGTGTAAGAGTGGGTGTTGGGCCTGTTTGCCTGCTCACGGCCTGGGCGTATGTGTGACTTTCATGTTGAGGTCCTCTTTGTGGGAGTGGGGGGCTTGGGGTGGGTAGGAGGGGCATAGGTCTGATCTGAGGGAGCCTAAATGGGGTGTGGGCATGGTTGACTTGGGGGGGAGTTAATTGGTGGGGGTGGGGGTGTAGATGTGGTTGATGGTGCTGTGGTCTGGATGTAGGTCCTCTCTGCGGGGGTCCTCTATGTGTAGGTCCTGGGGGGGTCCCGCAGGTCTGGGAGGGTGTCTCGCTGGTCTGGGCGGGGTGTCTGTTGATCTGTTGCTCCTGTGTGAGGTGTTGTGTCTGCGGTTGAGGGCGATATCCTTTAGGGTCCGGGCGAAGGTGGGCACTGCTGCCTTGTATAGGTGGACCTGGTCATAAAGGCTGTTCACGTCCAGGGTGGAGTGGTGGGCCAGGTAGACATTTGGTTTTGATGCACAGTCACGGGAAATACTTGCGTTTACCCGCTGTATGGTAGCAGGGTGGAAGTCTTTTCGTGGTAACAGGGTTGAGATAACCACTTGTGCGTTGGGGAAAGTAGAAGAAGCTTTTTCTATCACTCCCTTGAGTGATGTGGCCACCCTTTCCTGCTGTGTTCTCAGGTCGTTTGTGCCTGTGTGTATTATTATGTGGCTGGGTGATCCTAGTCGGTCCTCAGACAGAAGGTCTAGGGCGCGTTGGGTGTTTGGACACCAGAGTTTAGACACTGTGTGTTTTGGAAAAAGTGTATTTTCTTGTATGTATTTCCCGTTTGAGTCCATAAGGAGTACAATCTGTGGCTTGTGTATGTCCTCAGTGGGTGTGGGGGGGTCGTCATGAGGGCTATCAGGGTGTCTGACTGGGGGGTTGCTCAGAGGGGTTGGGATCCCCTGGGCTTGGGGTTCTTCATTTGTTTGTCTGTGTGTGATGTCGAGGCTATGGTCAGGGTCTAGGGTGTACTGTTCTGCTGCGGTGTCGAGACTTTGGACAGGATCTGAGGTGGGCTGTTCTGCTGGCTTCTCTGCGGGGGTGGCCAGCTCTCTAATGGGTTGTTCTATGTCACCCGTCATCGTTCTCACCTTCTCCTCCAGCACTCTGATCCTCTCCTCTAGTGCTCTGTTCTTCTCCTGCTCCTGCTCTTTCTCCTGTTGATGTTGTCTCACCACAGTCCAGAGTGCAGACATGTCTCTCTCTAACTGCAGCTCTCCAGGTCTAGTTAAGGGGGTGTTGTTGTGCTGGACTGTTGTCTGGGTCTGTGCTGACTGGAGTGTGTTCACCTGCTGTTCCAGCTCCACCTGCCTTACCTCCAGCTGGGTGAATTTATCCTTCATTTCAATGAGGGAGTAGTACTCTGTGCTGGGAAGTTGACTTTCTGCTTGGGGTTGCTCTGTGGGGTTATTTAATGAAGAGGTCTGGTCTGACCCGCTCGGGGTAGGGGTATCTTTCTCAAGGGAGAGCTTCTCCTGCTGAGCTATTTCTTTGATTAGGTGAAAGTCCAGCTGGAACTGTTTGGTGTTGCCTTGAACCAAAACGGTTCCAGATTTATAGAGATTAATATTAGACGACTCAGAGTCCTCGTTGTCCAGTATCCTGAGTTTCCACCCGTCGCTAACACCCCCCCTCTTAACAGAGGGGTAGTGTGCTAGTATAGCACTGTGCCATGCCAGGGGATGGTCTGTGTGGAAGATAAGGTTGCTTATTTTCCCATTTTTATACAAATCAGCAAAAAGTATCTCCTGCTTCCCCAAAATAAGTTTCAATTTGTACTCTTTTCGTGTCTTGTCGTTTTTTACATTCAGAGGGTACTGTATTTTAATGACCTCTGAACAGTGGGGGGGTGCTTCTAAGGCCTCTCCAATTGGTTGGGGTAGACTGTACGACTCTCCTGCCATTGTTGGGCTCAGGGGCTTTGACACCTCTCACTTCACACGTCAGTGCTAATTGCAATTGTATCTCTTTGTCAAGTAAGCTTAAGCTTGGTAGCCTTAGCATTCAGTCCTTATAAAATAAAATATATCATTGTAATGTATTTTTCTTCTTGGTTTTTGAAAGTGAAAAATAGCTTCATACTAAACATTACTCACTCAGTTCCAGGTTGGATAGTGTTTTCAGGTTTCTGTTTGTTTGCCAGAGCATTTGCTGTATAGTTTGAGAATAGTAATCCTTGGTAGTAGAAAACTTTCCAGGTAATTCCGTCCAAAATCAGGTTGTAGGTTTGGAGTTTTGGTTTGGAATGAAGGTTATGTTGTGGAGGGTAGCATCCTGTATATGTCCCTGCCAAAAAATCCTACTTTATCTAACTCTAAATCTATATATTTTGTTAAAAATGCAGGAGCAATGTCTTTGAGCTCTCTCTCTCTCTCTCTCTCTCTCTCTCTCTCTCTCTCTCTCTATCTCTCTCTCTCTCTCTCTCTCTCTCTCTCTCTCTCTCTCTCTCTCTCTCTCTCTCTCTCTCTCTCTCTTCTGTCTAAATTAATCAACACAACACATCCCTGCTGCTACTTGATGAGGTCACTAGGTGTTGTGTTAAGGCTGCTACAATATCATTGAGTTACACAGCTACTTTAGCTGTACTTTAGCTACAGCTTTTAAATGTTCTAAAACAGCATTCAACATGAGGCAGACAGCTCTTACTTTTCTCCAGTGTGTCAGCAAGCTCCTTCTGGTTCATTTTCCTCAGGACGTGCAGTGTGATCTTCAGAGCCCCCTCTCTGGCACTGCTCTCCTGCTTCTCATCTTCAGCATCCACCACTTCCTTATCCTGCTTCTGACTCTCAAAGCCTTCTGGGAGTTCTGGACTAAGAATCCTCTTGAACATCTTCAGCTCATTCTTCACAAATGTCATAATATGCTCTTCAAGCAACTGAAATAAATCAAGTAAATCAGTTAAGCAAGAGACTAAATGCTTTCTCATTAACACATTAATGAATGATTGACAGATCAACTTTACTTGAGGTAAACAAAAACAAATGTACATAACAGGACCACATACACTGAATATGGAGGCCAGGTCTGTTTGATGACTCTGGGAAGACTGACCAATGAGAATGTCTGACTCTGATCTCTCCTGTTGGTTTCTGTGGACAAAACATGAGATTACATCTCCTCATCCAGGGAGTACACACACACACACACACACACACACACACACACAAACACACACACACACACACACACACACACACACACTCACACACTCACACACAGGGAGGGAATGTTGTGTTAGTTTAATATTGTTTCAGGACTATGAAAATTGAAAAAAGGATTAGCCTATGGATTATGAAAACAACCAAAAGAAATGGGAAAATGGGAGAGGACAAATGACTAGAGACAGTCTTGTTTAACTCACTGACCATGACCCATGAGTTCTTCTTACCTTTGTTCAGTAGAAAAGTCTCCCTCTCTAAACAGTATAGGTTGACGCATAGACCAGTCACTCTTCATGGACACACAGCTGGGTACAGGGGAGGCTGGTCTCTCCTGCTTGATTGGACTTCAACACAACAGAGACAAACATTACATCTCTCATCTACTCTGAGCTCAGATGGGGAAACATAAGAAGAGTTTCATTCCAAAATGCTATATATACATTTTCAGAAACGGTAAATTAGCTTTTATTGTTTAAAGAAATTATGAAAGAGATTGGTGTTTTTTCAGTAGCTAATCATGGTATGCGATTGTTCAATGAATGACATGTATTTCTTTAAAATCTATCAATTGATGGTTTCATTTCAGAGAGACAAATAATCATGTTTTTTTTGCAAATTGCTATATATCTGCCTCACTCTCAGAGAAATAAGTAGTACTGCTAGGTTTTACACAGTAATAATATATATCTGCCTCACTCTCAGAGAAATAAGTAGTACTACTAGGTTTTACACCGTAATAATATATCTGCCTCACTCTCAGAGAAATAAGTAGTACTGCTAGGTTTCACACAGTAATAATATATCTGTCTCACTCTCAGAGAAATAAGTAGTACTGCAAGGTTTTACACAGTAATAATATTATATATCCTCCTCACTCTCAGAGAAATAAGTAGTACTGCTAGGTTTTACACAGTAATAATATATCTGCCTCACTCTCAGAGAAATAAGTAGTACTACTAGGTTTTACACAGTAATAACATATATCTGCCTCACTCTCAGAGAAATAAGTAGTACTGCTAGGTTTTACACAGTAATAATATATATCAGCCTCACTCACAGAGAAATAAGTAGTACTGCTAGATTTTACACAGTAATGAAATATATCTGCCTCACTCACAGAGAAATAAGTAGTACTGCTAGATTTTACACAGTAATAATATATCTGCCTCACTCTCAGAGAAATAAGTAGTACTGCTAGGTTTTACACAGTCAAATGTGACTCAGCTAGAAAAATGTATATCATACACTACAGTTGAGGAACAATGGGAAAGTAATTCTGCTTTGAAAGATGATAAACTTCACTTTTGAGAAAATGGCCTTTGAATGTTTTGGTACACCTACTGGAGAGCTCTTCTTTATCTACAGTGGTGTTACTTTGGCAGATAATGTCACCCATCTAAATATATAGTATATATATATATATATATATATATATATATATATATATATATATATATATATATATATATATATATATATATATATATATATATATATATATAGTTAACTAAATGTATGGTGTTTCTGAGTAATTACTACTTTAGTAAGGATATACTTTATTCAGTACTACTCCAGTTACTAAATAATTCCAATAGATGGCAGCATAAGACCATGAATGACATTTCAGAAGATCAGTTTTAGTTATCTCCCTGGATACACCACCACTCCCCCTCACAGGAAAACTCCTGCACACGCTTTTTACTGTCCCTTTCCACACAGCTAACGCAAGAGGAACGACTGAAAAAGCATTCAACAGATTACTGTGAAATAATATAATGATGATTCATGTTTATTATTACCTATTTTGAAATTAACCTTCATTACTATAACGATTATCAATAAGCCTGAACATTCATTTAGTCAACTCTGGTTGAGAAAAACGTATTTTCCTAGTACATTCATTGTCAGATTCATCAACCAGCAGCGAGCACTCTGCCTTCTAGCACAAGCGAGGGGAATGTTGAGGTACATTTGCTAACCGGGAGAGTTGCATGATGTAATTTATTGGTGGGCTGGAAGGCGCACTCTTGTCTTATCTATTCCGAGGTTGTTTAATCGATATATTAGATATTTTTAAATGCATGTATACTAGGGTTGAGGTTGGAGCATCTGACTAGTGATTATTTACCAGGGGTTCAACACCTGCTATAGTCACTATTTAATTGCTCTTCCAAAAGCATCACAGGCCTAATACGAGATATATAGCTAACTAAAGTAATGAGTTACCATTTTAGAAAATCATGGGACATATAGTATTTGGTTGCATGCTATTTTATGTCATATTGCTGCTTGTAGCCTATAACTGATGCTTCGTTGTCTTATGCTGCCATCTATTGGAAATATTTAGCAATTAAAAGTTATTAATTTACGTACAGACATTGGTGAGGCAGCTGAGAAATAAAGTGTATTAGATCAGTCTCAATCCTGCCCCACGCCAATTGCTGGACCTTCACACAGAGATTACTAGGTCACCCAATTCAAACCACATTTGAAAAATAAAACAAATGTGTCTTATTTATCAAGTGTTCTGTTTTGCAATTATACATATAACAAAATAACAACAAAATAATCAAAATGCTATTTAATACTATAATTGTATTTACTAAGATAATATTATTACTAAAATAGTTTCTAAAAGTGTTCTAGGCTACCCTACCCTAGAATTAGGGGTTAGTGTTACGGCTAAAATAGGTTATAAGTAGGATAAGAGTTTCTGTATAGCACTTTGTGACATCTGCTGGTGTAAGAAGGGCTTTATAAATACATTTGATTGATTGTTAGGTTTAGGGTTTATATGGCAATAAACAGTATGGGTTTATGGCACTCTTGCTCCTCCTTGTGGCCGTATGTGGGTACTACATAACTCACTCATTACATTTACGTCATTTAGCAGACGCTCTTATCCAGAGCGACTTACAGTTAGTGAGTGCATACATTATTTTTTCATACTGGCCCACAGTGGGAAACGAACCCACAGGTCTCCCGGTCGCGGACGGCTACGACAACAAGGATCTCTAGTGGCACCTTAGACCACTGCACCACTCGGGAGACCTGACACTTCATGACACTTGCTAGGCTCATAATCTGAGGTGGCAACTGCGTCAGATCTACAAATCCATTAGCTAGACCACCCGATTAGACAACAATCACCCCATTATACCCATTTGGTTTGCAACTCAGTGAACCTGCGCAGCATTCGCTCAATTTGATGCCTACTGATGCCTACGAACGAAGAGTTCGATGCATATCAAATTACCCAGCAGCCACTTAGAAACAACAAGTTGTCAAAAAAATTGTTATTTCTTAATTAAAAAATGTCTTCTGGCTGTTTAAATCGTCCACATCTTGAAAAAGAGGACAGGGACATGCGTTTTGTTTAGATTGTACACTTTTTTCTTAAAACAAATATGGTTAACCATGACCAGAAAATGTTTAATGTTTGATGGCTATCCACCAGCCATCGCCTCTTAAACTGTCTCACCTCACTATAGGTGACCACAACATGTACTTAGGTGAACAGTGTGTGCGCTTACCAAGTAGCCTTCACCTTGTTAATAATCAGTTACCTGAGGTAAACCTACAGGGTTAACGCTCACGAAGTAGCTGTAACCTTGTTAATAATAAGTTACCTGAGGTAAACCTACAGGGTTAACGCTCACCAAGTAGCTGTAACCTTGTTAATAATAAGTTACCTGAGGTAAACCTACAGGGTTAACGCTCACCAAGTAGTTGTAACCTTGTTAATAATAAGTTACCTGAGGTAAACCTACAGGGTTAACGCAGGCAGGTCTCATTGATAACAATAGTGAAGCTGGCATTTGTGACGCAGAACAATGGGCTGGGAATAGAACGTTCTGAAGGCGATTCGGTGCCACGGAGCTCAATAGAACTAATAGGAGCTGGTAGGGTGAAAAATGCCCAAACATAAGGCTTGTTTTTTTCGAGATTACTTCATAAACAGGGACAGAAGGTAATATTATGAAACTTGGCTCCATGGCGTATGCAATGAACTAATTTTATCAGAAATAAACGTTGTAAAAAAGGTCACTTGAGGCGCCCCGAAAATAATATTCAAAAGTTCAGTCCTTTGACACAGAGGGGTTAAACACTAAAGTTACCCGTCCATCTAGTGAAGAGAGGAGAACCGGACAGAGGGAGCGTAGGAAGCCAGCATCCGTCAACGAGAGAGGGAGAAGCCCTCCACGTTATTTAACAGGTGGAAGAAACAAGGTGTCACAAGCTGGGCTAGTACTCCGGTCTCAGATGTGGAGAGCTGGGGGTTCTACCCCTTAGCCACAGAGGAGGTATAGTTGGACCCAAATGAAACACCCAAGGCAATACTCGAGGTAAGTAGATTTAATGTAACAAAAAGTTTCTTTGCACTTCAAAAATAGTCCAACAAAAGTTCTTCTCAGAAAGAGGTATATTAACAGAGGTAGAGTAACAAAACAGGAGGCAAAACAAAATAACTCCACGAGGGGAGAAAAACAAACTAAAGATAACTTAGAAAAGCTTACTTGGAAAGACACGGTGGGACAAAGCAGGAGACACATAGCCAGGACTCAAAAACCAAGTGAGGAACAGGGGAAAAAACACAGCTAAAATACTCTAGGGGAAACAAGGCACAGGTGACCTGGATCAAGCTAATAAGGACACACGAGGAAGAACTAAGGCAGAGGGGAACACAGATGACCTCTAGAGGCCCGGAGACAAACAGGAGGCAGGAAGCTGACAGGACCCCCTCCTCTAGGAACGACTCCTGACGTTCCTTCCAGAACACCCTGGCCTCAGGGTGCGAAACTCTCGGATCAAACCTGGGTCCAGGATGTCCTTGGCTGGAACCCAGGAGCGCTCCTCTGGCCCGTAGCCCTCCCAGTCCACCAGATACTGCAGAGAGTTCTGGACCCTCCGGGAGTCCAGTATCCGGCGGACTGTGTAGGCTGGCTGGCCGTCAATGATCCTGGGAGGTGGCGGGGGTCTGCGTGGGGGGGCAAAGGGAGAAGACAAGACAGGTTTAAGTAGTGAAACATGGAAAGTGGGGTTAATTCTGAGGGAGCGAGGGAGAACCAAACGATACGAAACAGGGTTAACCTTTCTTGCTATGCGGAAAGGGCCGATGTATCTCTGGGAAAGCTTCTTGGATTCGACCCGGAGGGGCAGGTTCTTAGTGGCCAACCAAACTCTCTGACCAGCTCGGAAACTAGGGGCCGTCCGGCGGCGGCGATTAGCCTGACTTTGGTATCTCTGGGAGGTCCGAAGGAGGGTACGCCTGGCCTTCTTCCAGGTCCGCCTACAGCGTTGGACAAAGCGCTGGGCCGAGGGAACACCAACTTGCGCCTCTTCCTCTGGAAATAATGGAGGGGTGTAACCGAACTGGCATTCGAAGGGGGACAATCCGGTGGCTGAGGACTGGAGGGTGTTGTGGGCATATTCAGCCCAAATGATATAGGTGGCCCAAGACGTGGGATTACTGGCCGCCATACACCGCAGGGTGGTCTCCAGATCCTGATTAATCCGTTCCGTTTGGCCATTAGACTCTGGATGGAACCCCGACGATAGGCTGGCTGTGGCCCCAATAAGCCTGCAGAAGGCCCCCCAAAACCGGGACGAGAATTGGGGACCTCGGTCGGAGACCACGTCCAGGGGAATACCAAATATCCGGAAGACATGGTTCATGAGGAGCTCAGCAGTCTCCTTAGCCGAGGGCAGCTTGGGCAGGGGAATAAACCGGGCAGCCTTAGAGAACCGGTCTACCACCACTAGGATGACGGTGTTGCCCTGGGATGGAGGAAGTCCCGTAACAAAGTCCAGAGAAAGGTGTGACCATGGCCTTCGAGGAACAGGTAAGGGATGGAGCAGTCCCTGGGGTCGCTGGTGTGTCGACTTTCCCTGGTTGCACACAGGGCAGGCCTCAACATAGACCTGCACGTCCTTCTTGATGGACGGCCACCAAAACCGCCGTCGGAGGAATTCCATTGTGCGAGCACTGCCTGGATGGCATGTCAAGGGCGACTCATGACCCCACTGCAAGACGCGGGCCCGAACAGAGAGAGGAACGTACAGGCGACCGGCAGGACCACCGCCTGGATCGGGCTCATGGACAAGGGCCTCTCGTACCCTTCTTTCTAGTTCCCACTGAAGAGGTGCGACGATCCTAGACCTCGGAATAATCGATGCCAAGGGCTTCTCTTGTACCTCGGGAGAATAGGCTCGAGACAGGGCATCCGGCTTGACGTTCTTGGTGCCAGGTCGGTAAGACAGGAGGAACTGGAATCGATTAAAGAAAAGGGACCATCGTGCTTGCCGAGGGTTCATCCGCTTAGCCTGTTGGAGATATTCCAGGTTCTTGTGGTCTGTGAGAACCTGGAAAGGATGCTGAGCCCCCTCAAGCCAATGGCGCCACTCTTCCAAGGCCAGCTTAACCGCAAGCAACTCTCGATCCCCCACGTGGTAGTTGCGCTCGGCCTCAGACAGGCGGCGAGACATGAAGGCACAAGGGTGTAATCTCCCATCCTCACCCCTCTGTGACAGGACGGCTCCCACCCCCACCTCTGAGGCGTCCACCTCCACCACGAAAGGTCTTTCTGGGTCAGGGATCACCAGAATCGGAGCAGAAGTGAAGCGGCGCTTGAGATCCTCGAAGGCCCCTGCTGCTTCCGGACCCCAGTGAATCTTGGTCCCTCCTCCCTTGGTAAGCGTCGTCAAAGGGGCTACCACAGAGCTGAAATTCTTAATGAACTTCCGATAGAAGTTAGAAAAGCCAATGAACCGTTGAACCTCCTTGACCGTGGCAGGTGTGGGCCAGCTGTGGACCGCTTTGACCTTCTTGGGATCCATCTCTAGGTGGCCGGGAGTGACAATAAACCCGAGAAACTGAGTCTGAGAAACATGAAACTCACACTTCTCAGGTAGAGGTGATTGTCAAGGAGCCGCTGGAGAACCCTGCTAACATGCCCCTCATGCTCCTTCAGTGACCTCGAGAAGATGAGGATATCGTCCAGGTACACGAAGACGAACAGATTAAGCATATCCCGGAGAACATCATTAATCAGGGCTTGGAATACTGCGGGGGCATTGGTGAGCCCGAACGGCATCACCCGATATTCATAGTGCCCCGTGGGCGTGTTGAACGCCGTCTTCCATTCCCTTGCCGGATCCGCACGAGATGGTAAGCATTGCGGAGATCCAGTTTAGTAAAAATGGAAGCCCCTTGAAGCAGCTCAAAAGCAGTGGCCATGAGAGGAAGGGGGTATCGATTCCGAACCGTGATCTTGTTGAGTCCCCGGTAATCAACACAAGGCCTAAGACCCCCGTCTTTCTTTTCAACAAAAAAGAAGCCCGCCCCAGCCGGGGAAGTAGAGGCACAGATGAGGCCGGCTGCCAAGGACTCCTTAATGTAGGTGTCCATAGCTGCTTGCTCGGGGGAGGATAAGGAAAAGATCCGACCTCTAGGAGGGCAGCAACCAGGGAGTAGATCAATGGCACAGTCATACGTGCGATGAGGCGGTAAGGAAGTAGCCCTGGCCTTGCTGAACACTGCCTTGAACCGATGGTAAACACTGGGGACTCGGGAGACGTCAACGGACTCTTGAAACTGGGTACTAGGGGCTGAGGGACTCTGAAGCATGCAGGTGAGTTGGCAAGTGGAACCCCAGCTTAGAATGGTGCCAGTAGGCCAGTCGATCTGGGGATTATGTCTGCATAGCCAAGGGTGACCCAGGATAATAGGATACTCGGGAGAGTCAATGAGATAGAAGGTCTCCTCCTGCTGGTGTTGAGAGATGGTAAGTCGCAGGGACTGAGTCGCCTCAGTAACCTTTCCTGGTTCCAGAGGTCTGCCATCTAAGGCTGTAACTGCCTGGGGTTGAGGAAGTAGTTGGGTAGGGATCTTAAGTTCCTTAGCCAAGGTTACATCCATAAAATCACCTGCTGCACCGGAATCGATCATAGCCTGGACCCGATGCTGGTGGCCCTCCCAGGACAGAGTGGCTGGAATAGCTAGGACAGCGTTAGTAGGAGGAGCTCTAATTTTCCCCATCACAACCCTCCTGTAGCTGGGCGGGGACAGGCGTTTCCCGAAAGCTCGGGGCAAGTGGAGCGGAAGTGGCCGGCAACCCCGCAGTAGAGGCACCGACGCTCCCTCATGCGACGTTCCCTTTCGTTGGGAGAAAGCCTGGAACGGCCTAACTGCATGCTCTCCGGGGAATCCTGGGGCAGTTCAGGAGCCGGGGAAGCTCTGAATGACGGAGTCCAAACAGGAGAAACAGAGCTGCTCAGAGGAACCTGGGACTGAGACACCTGGCGGCGAGCCGTTCTCCGCTCTCTTAGACGATTGTCCAGGCGGATGGCCAAGGCTATGAGGGACTCGAGATCTCCAGCTGGTTCTCGGGTGGCTAACTCATCTTGAAGGGGCTCAGATAACCCTCCCTGAAAACAGACCCTCAGCGCTTCATCATTCCATCCGCTCCTTGCTGCTATGGTCCGGAATTCAATGGCAAAATCTGCGTTGCTTCGGGGACCCTGACGGAGAGACAGTAGGCGCTTGGAAGCCTCCCGCCCACTGACAGGATGATCGAACACCCGCTTGAACTCTTCTACAAATGCAGCGTAGGAGTCACAACAGGCCTCCTGGGACTGCCACACCGCAGAGGCCCAGGCGAGCGCCTTGTCTGAAAGAAGGGTAATGATGTAGGCAATCTTGGAACGGTCTGTGGGAAAACTTGAGGGTTGGAGCTCGAAGGTGAGGGAGCATTGGGTGAGGAAACCCTGGCAAGAGCTTGGATCCCCAGAAAAGGGCTTGGGAGGTGGTAGTCGGGGCTCCGCCACTAGAGAAGGCCTGTCGTCACTGGGGGGTGACCTGGAGGAAGGGAGAGGACCAGGGAGGCGTTCAAAAAGCTGGTGGAGGGAACTCATCATTTCGGCCAGGAGTTGAGAATGACTAGCCATCAGCTCTTCTTGTCGGCTGAGAACGGCTTCATGGCACTGGAAAGATGCCTCATGTCGAGTGATCACCGCCAACAGGTCCTGGGAACTGAGTGTTTCTGGGTCCATGATTGACTTGGTTTTTCTGTCACAAGCTGGGCTAGTACTCCGGTCTCAGATGTGGAGAGCTGGGGGTTCTACCCCTTAGCCACAGAGGAGGTATAGTTGGACCCAAATGAAACACCCAAGGCAATACTCCAGGTAAGTAGATTTAATGTAACAAAAAGGTTCTTTGCACTTCAAAAATAGTCCAACAAAAGTTCTTCTCAGAAAGAGGTATATTAACAGAGGTAGAGTAACAAAACAGGAGGCAAAACAAAATAACTCCACGAGGGGAGAAAAACAAACTAAAGATAAATTAGAAAAGCTTACTTGGAAAGACACGGTGGGACAAAGCAGGAGACACATAGCCAGGACTCAAAAACCAAGTGAGGAACAGGGGAAAAAACACAGCTAAAATACTCTAGGGGAAACAAGGCACAGGTGACCTGGATCAAGCTAATAAGGACACACGAGGAAGAACTAAGGCAGAGGGGAACACAGATGACCTCTAGAGGCCCGGAGACAAACAGGAGGCAGGAAGCTGACACCGGGAGCTCCATCGGTCCACAAGAAATGCAGGCAGCCGGTGATGATGTAGTGGTAGCTAGGATAACTAGGATGCTGCTGGTAGAGTAGCTAGCTTAGCTAGCTGTACCGACTAGCTTGGCTAGCTAGCAGGTCGTTCGTCTGTCCCTCGAGGATGATGACGAATCCGGTGAACCACACAAGATGAAACAAGGATAGCGAGTGAAAAGGATCTGGCTACACTCATACTGTCACTGACCATTACGCAAAAAAGCAAATTGAACAATAAACTTCGGTGTCTCAACACTGTAACGAACTCAGTCGTTGTTCCCCAACATCACATCAGACCACTCTGCGCGTAACTGGACAATATGCTTGGCGCCAAACCGTACGCGGACGCGGGCAGTTCTGTACGGGGACACGGACAGTTCCAGAACGCGGACATGAGCAGAGCAACACAATAAACTAAACCAGGTCTTTAAAGTCAGGTACATTAGTAATATTCATTTTTTATTATGTAAAACAAAATGTAATCGTTTTTTAAAACAATATTTTGAGATCTGGGCCCATATCCACAAAGAGTCTCAGAGTAGAAAATTGGTCCTCTCTCTCCCCAGACAGACTCATTTTAGACCACTAACCCCTAAACAGAGATGCAGCATGTTGGTTGTGGTTAACACAGTGACAACTAATTCTTGAATGTACATCTGCCTCACTCTCAGAGAAATAAGTAGTACTGCTAGGTTTTACACAGTCAAATGTAACAAATAACGACATTTTTTTATAAAGAACTGTACACATGATACATTTGTAAAATCAATATTAAAAATTGTTTAAAAAAATAAATCCAGTAATATGATATCTGTATATAAAACATTTAGCAGATGTTTTTGTCCAGGGCCTGGTATCCCAAAAGCATCTTAAGGCTAAGTTAATCGTTAGAACCTTCGTAGGAGCATTGTTAGATCTCTGAGCTGTTTCCCAAAACCATCGTTATCAACGTTGCACTTGAAAACGCTCATAATCTAACACCTGCCTCAGACCACTTGTAGAACAGCCAAGTGCGTCGTTAGATGCTTTTTTGCCCTCCCGCGTCACTTTATACACAGAAGATCTCCGCTAAACATAGAATCACATGGTTAATCCGTCTCTCTGTGACCGCAGATAAATTCAGAACAAAGTTGACTACATATACAAAGTTGCAAATGTCTTTGCAATTGATGCAAACAAGCGACGTATAAAATGATGCTTCAAATGAAAACCGAGATAACTGCATTAAAATATAAACAGTAGGCTTTAGTCCTATTTCAATTATATTGAAATACATTTCATGTTCAATCAATTGAGTTCTATTTTGCTACTTGTAGGCTACTGTCTGTAATTTGTCTCAATATATTTCATGATGTGTAGCCTAACATGTGCCCAATGATGTGCCAAATCTGTGATTTAGAATAAGCCGCCTCAATATTTGCAGCCGTAGGTGGTAATATCTCTCTAGGAGCTGATCCGTCATCAGTATTGGGAACTAATTATAATGTTAAGGAAAGATTTGAATGGAGAAAACTGATCCAAGAGCAGCGCTCCCTTTCTTTCGATCCTCTAAATAACGACATGATCCAACAACGCACTTGGCGACCGTTCTCTCTGCGTGGTGCGTGGGAAATACATGTTACATCTTCAGCCGTTCTCTCTGCGTGGTGCGTGGGAAATACATGTTACATCTTCAACCGTTCTCTCTACGTGGTGCGTGGGAAATACATGTTACATCTTCAGCCGTTCTCTCTGCGTGGTGCGTGGGAAATACATGTTACATCTTCAGCCGTTCTCTCTGCGTGGTGCGTGGGAAATACATGTTACATCTTCAGCCGTTCTCTCTGCGTGGTGCGTGGGAAATACATGTTACATCTTCAGCCGTTGTAGGAAAGATGCATCTTAAAACACCAGTAAGCCTAAATTCCATCGCTATCGGGAAACCGGGCCATGAGTGACTTACAATACAGTTGCCATATTGTAGTGTATTCAAGCTTTAAAAAGGCTTCTAGAGTTTGTAATTTCCACTTTAAAAATGTCAAACTTGATTTGCCCTAATGAGAAATGTACCGACCACAACAAAAAATGTTCATGAATTATAATTCACATAATAATTTATATTTCCTATTGCTGCAGGATTATTTTCCTGCTGTGAGAAACTGGGTCAAATTAAGATATGGCATCTGTAAGTGCATTCATCTTAAGATATCTAGGTGAGACAACCACATATCACAGTCAAATATACAGGATACGAACATCCCATTCCAGCTAAACAATGGATATATAGCATTTAGTAAAAAAAACTTTAATTTTTATACACATCTCAAATCCATTAATAAAAAATCTGAGAACAGTAATATTGAAGGTACCCAGTAATATTTAAGGTACCCAAGGCAATCATTTCTGTTGAAAAAAATTGTGGATATAGAGTTTTGGAAATAAACGTACGAATTCTTAAACAAAATTGTCATCTCACCTCTTAGCTTTGGTGTCATGTCCCCCAGAGAGACTCATTTTAGAGGCAGGGACCCCCTCCTCTCTCTCCCCAGAGAGACTCAGTTTAGAGCACTGACCCCTAAACAGAGATGCAGCATGTTGGTTGTGGTGAACACAGTGACAACTCAATATAGAATGTCCATTGTTCTCTTTTACTCATGATCTCTCAGAAATAAAACATTTACTAACAGACACATCCAAACAGTCAGGTGATTTAATGTAATGACTTTTTCTAGCCCAATGACTACTCAAAACCCACCCACAAGGCCTGAAAACTAGGCCAAAACATAGCCCCTGATAGGCCTACATCTTATTTCAGACAGCCTCCAGTAGCCTGGGCAACATGTAGGCAAGATGTAAGCTGAATGATTTAGCAGCTTGCTTAGTTCAAATTGACAGATTAATTTATTTAACATGAATAACAAGACGATTTTGAGGTAGGAAGTGCTTCTGTTACCAAGTAACCTGCTGGAATAGGCTACTGAGAATGGGGTCGTTAATTGAATCAATGAATCAAATATTAATAATATGATAATGAACTGATTAGGACAATGCTTGTCAACAACAGCCAGGTAATATTTTTTTTAATCTGTTGCCTAATCTCTCTCTCTCTCTCTCTCTCTCTCTCTCTCTCTCTCTCTCTCTCTCTCTCTCTCTCTCTCTCTCTCTCTCTCTCTCTCTCTCACACACACACACACCTGCTGTCTCAACCTCTGAATGATCGACTATGAAAAGGCAACTGACATTTACTCCTGAGATGCTGACCTATTGCAACCTCTATAACCACTGTGATTATTATTTGACCCTGCTGGTCATCTATGAACATTTGAACATCTTGAAGAATGATCTGGCCTTAATGGCCATGTACTGTTATAATCTCCACCCGGCACAGCCAGAAGAGGACTGGCCACCCCTCAGAGCCTGGTTCCTCTCTAGGTTTCTTCCTAGGTTCCTGCTTTTCTAGGGAGTTTTTCCTAGCCACAGTGCTTCAACATCCGAACATGCGCTGTTCGGCACGAGACGACCGTTAGAGCCAATGACCTTCAAATCAAATTGTATTTCTCACATGCGCTGAATACAACAGCTGTACATTTTACCGTGAAATGCTTACTAACGAGCCCTTTCCCAACAATGCAGTTAAAAAGTAAGAAAAATTAGCTAAATAAAAAAAGGAAATAGTAACACAATGAAATAACAATAATGAGGCTATAAGGAGTACCAGTACTGAGTCAATGTGCAGGGGTACCAGGTAGTTGAGGTAATAACTAGACTATATACAAGGAGTACCAGTACTGAGTCAATGTGCAGGGTACTAGGTAGTTGAGGTAATAACTAGACTATATACAAGGAGTACCAGTACTGAGTCAATGTGCAGGGGTACCAGGTAGTTGAGGTAATAACTAGACTATATACAAGGAGTACCAGTACTGAGTCAATGTGCAGTGGTAAAATAAATGGTAAAATGGGAGAGGAGAAATGACTAGAGACAGTGTTGTTTAAATCACTGACCATGACCCATGAGTTCTTCTTACCTTTGTTCAGTAGAAAAGTCTCCTTTTCTAAACATTATAGGTAGACCCATAGACTTGTCACTCTTCATGGACACACAGCTGGGTACAGGGGAGGCTGGTCTCTCCTGCTTGATTGGGCTTCAACACAACAGAGACAAACATTACATCTCTCATCTACTCTGAGCTCAGATGGGGAAACAAGAGTTTCATTCCAAAACGCTATATATCCATTTTCAGAAATGTTGGTAAATTAGATTTTATTGTTTAAAAAAAAACTTGGAAAGAGATTGATGTGTTATTTCACTATCTAATCATGGCATGGGGTTGGTTGAAAAATGACAGACATGTATTTGTTTAAAATCTATCAATTGATGGTTTAATATCAGAGATTGCCTCACTCTCATAGAAATAGAAATCTGGGTTGTACAGTGTCAAATGTAATACATTTTTAATACATACAGTTGAAGTCGGAAGTTTACATACACTTAGGTTGGAGTCATTAAAACTCGTTTTTCAACCACTCCACAAATGTCTTGTTAATAAACTATGGTTTTGGCAAGTCGGTTAAGACATCTACTTTGTGCATGACACAAGTAATTTTTCCAACAATTGTTTACAGACAGATTATTTCACTTATAATTCACTGTATCACAATTCCAGTGGGTGAGAAGTTTACATACACTAACTTGACTTTGCCTTTAAACTACCTGGGAAATTCCAGAAAATGATGTCATGGCTTTAGAAGCTTCTGATAGGCTAATTGACATAATTTGAGTCAATTGGAGGTGTACCTGTGGATGTATTTCAAGGCCTACCTTCAAACTCAGTGCCTCTTTGCTTGACATCATGGGAAAATCAAAAGCAATCAGCCAAGACCTCAGAAAAAAAGCTGTAGACCTCCACAAGTCTGGTTCATCCTTGGGAGCAATTTCCAAATGCCTGAAGGTACCATGTTCATCTGTACAAACAGTAGTACGCAAGTATAAACACCATGGGACCATGCAGCCGTCATACCGCTCAGGAAGGAGACGCATTCTGTCTCCTAGAGATGAACGTACTTTGGTGCGAAAAGTGCAAATCAATCCCAGAACAACAGCAAAGGACCTTGTGAAGATGCTGGAGGAAACAGGTACAAAAGTATCTATATCCACAGTAAAACGAGTCCTATATCGAAATAACCTGAAAGGCTGCTCAGCAAGGAAGATGCCACTGCTCCAAAACCGCCATAAAAAAGCCAGACTGCAGTTTGCAACTGCACATGGGGACAAAGATCTTACTTTTTGGAGAAATGTCCTCTGGTCTGATGAAACAAAAATAGAACTGTTTGCCCATAATGACCATCGTTATGTTTGGAGGAAAAAGGGGGTTGCTTGCAAGCCGAAGAACACCATCCCAACCGTGAAGCATGGGGGTGGCAGCATTATGCTGTTGGGGTGCTTTGCTGCAGGTGGGACTGGTATACTTCACAAAATAGATGGCATCATGTATGTGGATATATTGAAGCAACATCTCAAGACATCAGTCAGGAAGTTAAAGCTTGGTCGCAAATGGGTCTTCCAAATGGACAATGACCCCAAGCATACTTCCAAAGTTGTGGCAAAATGGCTTAAGGACAACAAGTCAAGGTATTGGAGTGGCCATCACAAAGCCCTGACCTCAATCCTATAGAAAATGTGTGGCAGAACTGAAAAAGTGTGTGTGAGCAAGGAGGCCTACAAACCTGACTCAGTTACACCAACTCTGTCAGAAGGAATGGGCCAAAATTCACCCAACTTATTGTGGGAAGCTTGTGGAAGGCTACCCGGAACGTTTGACCCAAGTTATACAATTTAAAGGCAACGCTAACAAATACTAATTGAGTGTATGTAAACTTCTGACCGACTGGGAATGTGATGAAATAAATAAAAGCTGAAATAAATCATTCTCTATACTATTATTCTGACATTTCACATTCTTAAAATAAAGTGGTGATCCTAACTGACCTAAAACAGGGAATTTTTACTAGGATTAAATGTCAGGAATTGTGAAAAACTGAGTTCAAATGTAAACTTCCGACTTCAACAGTATATAGTGGCAGTAGTAGTGGCTAGCTCTGATAGAGAGATAAGACCTGGGTTCTATCAGGTGGTCTATATATATAGTGGCAGTAGTAGTGGTTAGTACTGATTGAGAGATAAGACCTGGGTTCTATCAGGTGGTCTATATATATAGTGGCAGTAGTAGTGACGACTAGTGATAGAGAGATAAGACCTGGGTTCTATCAGGTGGTCTATATATATAGTGGCAGTAGTAGTGGCTAGCACTGATAGAGAGATAAGACCTGGGTTCTATCAGGTGGTCTATATATATAGTGGCAGTAGTAGTGGCTAGTACTGATGGAGAGATAAGAACTGGGTTCTATCAGGTGGTCTATATATATAGTGGCAGTAGTAGTGGTTAGTAGTGATGGAGAGATAAGGCCTGGGTTCTATCAGGTGGTCTATATATATATAGTGGCAGTAGTAGTGGTTAGTACTGATAGAGAGATAAGACCTGGGTTCTATCAGGTGGTCTATATATATAGTGGCAGTAGTAGTGGCTAGTAGTGATATAGAGATAAGACCTGGGTTCTATCAGGTGGTCTATATATATAGTGGCAGTAGTAGAGGTTAGTACTGATAGAGAGATAAGAACTGGGTTCTATCAGGTGGTCTATATATATATAGTGGCAGTAGTAGTGGTTAGTACTGATAGAGAGATAAGACCTGGGTTCTATCAAGTGGTACATATATATATATAGTGGCAGTAGTAGTGGTTAGTACTGATAGAGAGATAAGAACTGGGTTCTATCAGGTGGTCTATATATATAGTGGCAGTAGTAGTGGTTAGTACTGATAGAGAGATAAGACCTGGGTTCTATCAGGTGGTCTTTATATATAGTGGCAGTAGTAGTGGCTAGTAGTGATAGAGAGATAAGACCTGGGTTCTATCAGGTGGTCTATATATATAGTGGCAGTAGTAGTGGTTAGTAGTGATAGAGAGATAAGACCTGGGTTCTATCAGGTGGTCTATATATATAGTGGCAGTAGTAGTGGCTAGTACTGATAGAGAGATAAGACCTGGGTTCTATCAGGTGGTCTATATATATAGTGGCAGTAGTAGTGGTTAGTACTGATAGAGAGATAAGACCTGGGTTCTATCAGGTGGTCTATATATATAGTGGCAGTAGTAGTAGCTAGTAGTGATATAGAGATAAGACCTGGGTTCTATCAGGTGGTCTATATATATAGTGGCAGTAGTAGTGGTTAGTAGTGATAGAGAGATAAGACCTGGGTTCTATCAGGTGGTCTATATATATAGTGGCAGTAGTAGTGGTTAGTAGTGATAGAGAGATAAGACCTGGGTTCTATCAGGTGGTCTATATATATAGTGGCAGTAGTAGTGGTTAGTAGTGATAGAGAGATAAGTTTCTCTACAAGTAGGGTGAGTCAACATGAAAGAGGAGGATGTCATTGGTGTTTCTCTACTAGTAGGGTGAGTCAACATGAAAGAGGAGGATATCATTGGTGTTTCTCTACTAGTAGGGTGAGTCAACATGAAAGAGGAGGATGTCATTGGTGTTTCTCTACAAGTAGAGTGAGTCAACATGAAAGAGGAGGATGTCATTGGTGTTTCTCTACTAGTAGAGTGAGTCAACATGAAAGAGAGGAAGGTGTCATTGGTGTTTCTCTACTAGTAGAGTGAGTCAACATGAAGAGGAGGATGTCATTGGTGTTTCTCTACTAGTAGAGTGAGTCAACATGAAAGAGAGGAGGATGTCATTAGTGTTTCTCTACTAGTAGGGTGAGTCAACATGAAAGATGGGGATGTCATTGTTGTTTCTCTACAAGTAGAGTGAGTCAACATGAAAGAGAGGAGGATGTCATTGGTGTTTCTCTACTAGTAGAGTGAGTCAACATGAAAGAGAGGAGGATGTCATTGGTGTTTCTCTACAAGTAGAGTGAGTCAACATGAAAGAGGAGGATGTCATTGGTGTTTCTCTACTAGTAGAGTGAGTCAATATGAAAGAGAGGAGGATGTCATTAGTGTTTCTCTACTAGTAGAGTGAGTCAACATGAAAGAGGGGGATGTCATTACTGTTTCTCTACTAGTAGAGCGAGTCAACTTGAAAGAGGGGGATGACATTGGTGTTTCTCTACAAGTAGAGTGAGTCAACGTGAAAGAGGAGGATGTCATTGGTGTTTCTCTACTAGTAGGGTGAGTCAACATGAAAGAGGAGGATGTCATTTTTGTTTCTCTACTAGTAGGGTGAGTCAACATGAAAGAGGAGGATGTCATTGGTGTTTCTCTACAAGTAGAGTGAGTCAACATGAAAGAGGAGGATGTCATTGGTGTTTCTCTACTAGTAGAGTGAGTCAACATGAAAGAGAGGAATTGTCATTGGTGTTTCTCTACTAGTAGAGTGAGTCAACATGAAAGAGGAGGATGTCATTGGTGTTTCTCTACTAGTAGAGTGAGTCAACATGAAAGAGAGGAGGATGTCATTTGTGTTTCTCTACTAGTAGGGTGAGTCAACATGAAAGAGGGGGATGTCATTGGTGTTTCTCTACAAGTAGAGTGAGTCAACATGAAAGAGAGTAGGATGTCATTGGTGTTTCTCTACTAGTAGAGTGAGTCAACATGAAAGAGAGGAGGATGTCATTGGTGTTTCTCTACAAGTAGAGTGAGTCAACATATAAGAGGAGGATGTCATTGGTGTTTCTCTACTAGTAGAGCGAGTCAACTTGAAAGAGGGGGATGACATTGGTGTTTCTCTACAAGTAGAGTGAGTCAACGTGAAAGAGGAGGATGTCATTGGTGTTTCTCTACTAGCAGGGTGAGTCAACATGAAAGAGGAGGATGTCATTGGTGTTTTCTCTACAAGTAGAGTGAGTCAACATGAAAGAGGAAGATGTCATTGGTGTTTCTCTACTAGTAGAGTGAGTTAACATGAAAGAGAGGAAGGTGTCATTGGTGTTTCTCTACTAGTAGAGTGAGTCAACATGAAAGAGGAGGATGTCATTGGTGTTTCTCTACTAATAGAGTGAGTCAACATGAAAGAGAGGAGGATGTCATTAGTGTTTCTCTACTAGTAGGGTGAGTCAACATGAAAGAGGGGGATGTCATTGGTGTTTCTCTACAAGTAGAGTGAGTCAACATGAAAGAGAGGAGGATGTCATTAGTGTTTCTCTACTAGTAGAGTGAGTCAACATGAAAGAGGACGATGTCATTGGTGTTTCTCTACTGGTAGAGTGAGTCAACATGAAAGAGGAGGATGTCATTGGTGTTTCTCTACTAGTAGAGTGAGTCAACATGAGAGAGGAGGATGTCATTGGTGTTTCTCTACTTGTAGAGTGAGTCTACATGAGAGAGGAGGATGTCATTGGTGTTTCTCTAAGTGTATAGTGAGTCAACATGTTTTCTCTACTGGCACCAACAGACACACACACACACACACACACACACACACACACACACACACACACACACACACACACACACACACACACACACACACACACACACACACACACACACACACACACACACACACACACACACAAACAAACACACACACACACACACACACACACACACACACACACACACACACACACACACAGAAATCAGAACCATGTACAGCCACATCATATTTAGCTTACGTTGATTGGACTAAATTGTTTTTGGTATCTTTCAGTTGTCACTGTATTAGACTAAGCATTGGTGATTTAATAATGTTGATATGTTGAAGTTGAAATGGTGCTGGAATAGTGGAGGTAGCTCCTGTTTTCTTTGCGACTTGCGGTAACTCCCTGTGGTTCTAAATCAATAGTTGTTTAGTGCATATGAACTAACAGGTTACAGAGCAAACAATGCAACTATCACAACACATAGATTGTAGAGGTTCGTCTGTCCCTCGAGGATGATGACGAATCCGGTGAACCACAAGATGAAACAAGAATAGCGAGTGAAAAGGATCTGGCTACACTCAATTTTTCATTTTTTGAGAAAAAAAGTATTACTTGTTAAACAATCTGTTTCTCTGAGCAATTGTATTAGTATAAAATCATTTGACTCAGGGGGGTGTTTAGGTACTGTGGGATTATTTAATCAGTTTAGCTCATTGGACAGGTCAGAGTCTATATTTGAAGTTCTTGAGTGGTTTTTGGCAATACACTAGTGATGTATTCATGGATTTAGCTGTTGAAATTCCTTCCCGGACCCTCCTACTGGCTGTGGGCTAAGCCACCGATGTCTTCAAATCCTAGGGTAGAGAGGAGCTGCTACCCCTGGGGAGAGAGGAGCTGTTACCCCTGGGGAGAGAGGAGCTGCTACCCCTGGGGAGAGAGGAGCTGTTACCCCTGGGGAGAGAGGAGCTGCTACCCCTGGGGAGAGAGGAGCTGCTACCCCTGGGGAGACAGGGAGTGGGAGAGAGAACAGGTAGAACCTGATATGGAAATGAGCAGAACAAACTAAAGGAACTTTCCACGACCGAATGATCATTCCAGACTCTACTTCTATTGAGAGACATATAAAAGGTAAGACGACGATTGTTATATGTATTAATATAGTTGATTATACTGTTATGAGTATTAATATAGTTGATGATATTGTTATGTGTATTAATATAGTTGATGATATTGTTATGTGTATTCATATAATTGAGGATATTGTTATGTGTATTCATATAGTTGATTATATGTTTTGTGGACAGTGTTATAATAGGCCTACTCTCCTTAAAATGTTTTGGATATAAATTAGATGCGTGGGGTGAATTCATTCTGTTTCCATCTGTGTGCCCCAGGGTGATCGCTCCTACACTATCTAGAATCTAAAAGGGTTCTTTGGCTGTCCCCATAGGAGAACCCTTTGTAGAACCCTTTTTGGTCCTAGGTAGAACCCTTTTGGGTTCCATGAAGAATCCTTTCCACAGAGGGTTCTACATGGAAGCCAGAAGGGTTTTACCTGGAACCCAAAAGCGTTCTCCTATGGGGACAGCCAGAGGACCCTTTTGGAACTCTTTTTTCTAAGAGTGTACTGTATCATAGGTCAATAGACTTGTCTTCTCAAAACAGGCTTAAAACACAACAAGCAACAACATTTTCTCTTTCTAATCTACTGTTAACTCTTTTCACTCAGGACGGTATGCTGTGTGAAAGAGATACAAATAAATACTGTGGAAAGACTAACAACAACTTACACTTCCTAAAAACAGGTTGTGTGTATTCATTAGTGCCCACCGTAGCAAAACGTTTGGCAACAGAAACCGTTTAGGTTCACGTTGTACAGCGTTTGGAGTAAACTGTTTATGCAACATTTTAAAACTGTTGGCTGCTGAGTAAACTAATGAATACGACCCAGGTAGTAGCCTACAACTCGGCTGTTGATGTCTGCCTGATGCTGTAACCTGAACTTAGCCTGAGGGCTGGACTATGATGCTAGCTAGATATACTGGTTTTCTAAAGCTAGCTTCACATTCCAGCTCAGGCCTCATCCATAGGAATGTACAGAGTGCTAGTCATCAGGAAGGTGCTCTCTCAGCAGAACGGAAAATATATAATGACATGACAGTTTAATCATACAAAATGGCGCTAACTGGACGTGGGCAAGTCAAATTCAATCAGTGGAGGTTGCTGAGGAGAGGACAGCTCATATTAATGATACCATTCCACCTATTCCGCTCCAGCCATTACCACAAGCCCGTCCTCCCCAATTAAGGTGCCACCAACCTCCTGTGATTTCAATATATCAATATTCATTGATCATAGTTCTACATTTCACATTGAATTGCATGGAAGTTATTCTGCAGTGGGGGGTGATCAAATTAAGATCCTTTACTCAGAATTTTACTTGGTGATATGGTGCTTCTAGTGATAGACAACATTTAGAGACAGAATACAGAGAGTAGTTTACACAAAGTTTACGTACAACATTATACACAAATAGCTAGAGTGAGCATTGAGCTATAAGAGAATGAGCAGTGGAAATACAAATGTATACAACGGGTGGGTCTAATCCTGAATGCTGATTGGATAAAACTTCATTCCAGCCGGTGTCTATTCCACAAATTACCACCGGCTAAATCTATGACATTAAATGCCTATATATTCTGTTCCATCTGACTGTGCAATCCACTATCTCATCAGCCCAGCCAGGCAATTTATAAACTTGATCTCCACTATAAAAAGCATCTAGACATTATCTCACATTTCTTTTAGACTAACATTTAGTTTTCAACAGCAGAGGTTTGTATAAACATTGCTGTCTGTCTGTCCGACATTTGCAACATTGTTTCAATATTCAAATTTGATCTCCAGCTGTCGCATAGTAATGAACGTGTCAGGAATTGGGATGAGACAGACTGGCAGGCAGCTTTTCTCAACCAGTCGAAATCATGAATACAAAGAAATATCAATAGAAAACAGGTAAAACGAAACGAAGTGCAGCTAGTTTTCAGTCTTTCCAGCTTCTATTTGAAGTTATTGTGTTAGCTGTGTTGTTGGCTAGCTCCTCTGAAAAACAGTGTCCTGACGAGAGAGCACATATTTTATGCCAGGTGAAATCGCACATCATTAGCTCATTGTTATGGATGTATCCAAATAAATGTCACTAGAAAACAGCTTAAACAAACGCAAATGCAGCTACTGTTGTTATTCTGGCTGCACTGTTTGACGTGACCGTAAGTTAGCCGTAGTTGGCTAGCTAGCAAGCAAAGGGATAAGAACGTTGCCAGCCAGTATGACAATGGAACATTTAGAACGAACGACTGGGTCGCGTCCATAGATACAGAACAGAAAGACTGAACGACTGGGTCGCGTCCATAGATACAGAACAGAAAGACTGAACGACTGGGGTCACGTCCATAGATACAGAACAAAAAGACTGAACGACTGGGTCGCGTCCATAGATACAGAACAGAAAGACTGAACGACTGGGTCGCGTCTATAGATACAGAACAGAAAGACTGAACGACTGGGTCGCGTCCATAGATACAGAACAAAAAGACTTAACTAGTGGGTCGCGTCTATAGATACAGAACAAAAAGACTGAACGACTGGGTCGCGTCTATAGATACAGAACAGAAAGACTGAACGACTGGGTCGCGTCCATAGATACAGAACAAAAAGACTTAACTAGTGGGTCGCGTCTATAGATACAGAACAAAAAGACTGAAGGACTGGGTCGCGTCTATAGATACAGAACAAAAAGACTGAACGACTGGGTCGCGTCCATAGATACAGAACAAAAAGACTGAACGACTGGGTCACGTCTATAGATACAGAACAAAAAGACTGAACGACTGGGTCGCGTCCATAGATACAGAACAGAAAGACTGAACGACTGGGTCGCGTCCATAGATACAGAAAAGAAAGACTGAACGACTGGGGTCACGTCCATAGATACAGAACAAAAAGACTGAACGACTGGGTCGCGGTCATAGATACAGAACAGAAAGACTGAACGACTGGGTCGCGTCTATAGATACAGAACAGAAAGACTGAACGACTGGGTCGCGTCCATAGATACAGAACAAAAAGACTTAACTAGTGGGTCGCGTCTATAGATACAGAACAAAAAGACTGAACGACTGGGTCGCGTCTATAGATACAGAACAAAAAGACTGAAGGACTGGGTCGCGTCTATAGATACAGAACAAAAAGACTGAACGACTGGGTCGCGTCCATAGATACAGAACAAAAAGACTGAACGACTGGGTCACGTCTATAGATACAGAACAAAAAGACTGAACGACTGGGTCGCGTCCATAGATACAGAACAAAAAGACTGAACGACTGGGTCACGTCTATAGATACAGAACAAAAAGACTGACCGACTGGGTCGCGTCTCTGGCAACCGAACCGATAGAACGAACGCCCAGCCGGCTTGGGTAGCAACCCTAGATTTGTGTCGGGACTATATCTTGTGGAAGGATGAAATAGTAAGAAATAAATTCATCAAAATAAAGTTTTAAATGAAAATATGTTAATCATTATTTGAATATGTTGGTAAGCCGTTGAATACAAGTGATAATACCTTCGAAGCCGGTGTTTGGAGGATATATTGGCAGTTTGCCTAATAAAACCCGTACCAATATATCTTCCAAACACCGGCTTCTCAGGCATTATCACTTAAATACAGTACAGTGGGTATACAGTTGATTTACATAAATATATCTAAGAGAGATGAACAGAGTGCTAATGCAGTATAGTGCAGTTATTTAGTGTACAGTTCAGAGATGGCTTGATGTGGTGAGCAGCATAGAGTGTATAGTCCTTTAGTCTCTATGGACCAGATGGTAGTGTACAGTTCAGAGATGGCTTGATGTGGTGTGCAGCATAGAGTGTATAGTCCTTTAGTCTCTATGGACCAGATGGTAGTGTACAGTTCAGAGATGGCTTGATGTGGTGTGCAGCGTAGAGTGTATAGTCCTTTAGTCTCTATGGGCCAGATGGCCAGTTGGTGAGGCCTACAGCATGGGGAAGGAAACTGTTCAGATGGGGGTCTATAACATCCAATTACATCAGTTTACAGCAGCTGACAGTTGCAACGTCATTGCTAATAATGCAAACTGCCTTGGTTTAGATAAAGACATGTTCTGTACAGATGTAGGATCTTAATTGAATCACCTTGTTGCAGTAGAACTAACACTTTTCGTGTATTGGAGGGTTAAAAAGGCTTCTGAAGTTTGTAATTTCCACTTTTCCACCTTTCCCTTTTGAAAAATGACCATTCATTATAATCCACATAATAATTCAAATGTCGAGTTGCTTCAGGATTATTTTCCTGCTGTAGCAAATGGGCTCAAATTAAGATCCTACATCTGTAGCAATATACCTGTCTTTAATGTACATGGCTATATTAGGAGGACATGATTCTCTTTAGACCATTGTTTCTTGACCATTTGACATATTTTATTTACTGTTGTTTAGGCTGGTTGAATGAGTTCCCTATGAGAGGCTACTTCATCTGCAAGAAAACAGGCGGCCGCACCAGTTTCCTCATATGAAATTAAAAGTAAGTGTGTAGCCTACGCAGTTACACAATGGATGTTGAAACTGTGGGACACATTTCTAGGCAACATTAGAAGCCGGATAAATGTGTTGATTTGAAGGAAAGATGGGCAGACTGGTAGGTCTGGGCTGCATACAAACTCTTATAATGTTATAAAGTTAGGTCGCCGTCAGACATTCAATAGACAGAGTCCGCTTGAGATACAGAATCATTTATGGTCCTTTATCCAGTGGTGTAGTGCTATTTATTTAGGTGAGGGAGCGCCAAAATAAATGTAAACAACGTCATCATTTGCTCAATCAAAGTTTGCACCGACAGATGTAGCCTATTGAATAGCCAGCCTAACATTACAGGGCTTGGATCCGCTGAATACACAACTAAGTAGGGACTAAATAAACATTCCTTTACAAAGCTAACAGACTGAATTTCAACATCCACCCTCCGCAAAGACAATGTATTCCTCTTTCCATTGTGTATTTCTGAGTCTGTATAGTTTCTGACACTGACTCCAACTGAGGTTCCCAATGTGAGGGGTTTGGAAATAGTATATGAGGAAAATCTGTTTCATAATCAAAATGATCTAATAACTTCAATCTTCTATGATAGAAGTGTAGATCCCTCCGGAGCTCCCCGCAGTCCACCTGTTTAGGAGTTGGTATGAAAGTCATTCCTTTTCTAGAACCTCACTCTCGGCTTGGTTGAGCCCAATGGGACATTGCTGGTCAAGGCCTCAAATCGGTCGTGAAGTAGTATGGACATATTGATGGAACAAGGTCACTAAACTGGTGGTTAGACAGGGTAGATCCAAGAGCAGGCCTCTGCTGTCATCTAGAGGGCGTTTCTCTATACTTCTTGACACATGGAGACTCAATGGAGGCACAGTGCAAATGCTCAAAGTAAGGCCCAAACAATTGTTTGTCAGGCTGGGATCTATAAAGCAGTATGTTCTTCAATTAGATGCCAACTAATATTCATACAGGGACAATAGGTGGGGCAGGAGGAAGAATGGTGTTCCTGATTTTCAGAGGAATTCCCCTTTTTTCTTTGTAGCTTCAGATTGAGATTGTTGTTATTCTCCAACATGTTTTTCTTCAGTGAGCCACTCTGGATTCTCCAAGGGGAAAACTCCCTCTATTGACCACTAGAGAGTTGGAGCTCCATGCTTTTGCTGGGAATTGTCCACTGTTGGTATACATTTATTTGGTCCCCAAAATACCAAAATAAAAAAGGTGTATTTGTCTAGTTAGCATCCATGTGGCTCATTTAAAAGTTTCTAAAAATATTTTAAAAGTACATTTCAAAAATGCGCTCCTGACGTTTCACCACAATAGGCTTCTTCAGACAATGGACAGAAAGTAGCCAAACAAAGCCAAAGGAGAGTGATGAGCAGCAGCAGCATCATCAAACCAGCGAGGCCGCCGGCAAACCCAACAGTGATGATGCTGCCGAGCTCCAGTTAGCTCCGTGTGCAGAGCCTACCCACCCTTCCACAAGCACCGCCAGGATAATGGCTCCACAGCCCCCTCCACCTCCGACTGTTCCTGACTATCTTGGAACAGAGGTGCCAGCCCAGATTAGCCTAGAATCCTACCGTAGCCGCAGGTTTTCTGTCCAAAAACCTTCATTTAATAGCAACTGGTTCATAAGAAGAGAGTGTCTGGAATACTCGCTTACTGAAGATGCTGCATTGCTGAAAGTTCTGCGTGGGGTCCATCTATTGGGAGATGGCTAACTAGTCTGTATTTTCCACTGATTCATATGGATGCCAGGTCACACATTGCCTGTAAAAGTGGGTAAAAACAGAAAAGCATATAACTGTAGCTATGTGGTCTTTACTTGGGTGTGTTTCAGCAGGGTGAGTTCAGAGAGATGCTTCCAAGTCAGTATTTTTCAGAACTCATAAAATCCTTTACACAATCTGATGGGATGAATGTTCAACCCCATTTAAATGACCATAAAGTCTATATAGCACCTTTAAGTTAAGATGTCACAGATCTGTTCATGGCAAAGCAGTTCAATTAATGATATTAATTTATTCTTAAAGAATATAACTTATAAATCATGAGCCACATCTTGAGGAGTCACCTGTGACAGTATTCATAAAGAGTAGGAGTACTGATCTGGGATCAGTTTTTCCTTTTAGATCATAATGAAACAGATTAAATGGACAGGGGGGACCTGATCCTAGATCAGCACTCCTCCTCTGGGAAACTGCATGTATGAAACCGAACACATAGTCGTAGTCTAGTTACAGCAGGTGTTTACTGCCATCTAGTTGAAGATACCAATAAAACACTTGATTATCAGGAAGGGGAGACGGTTGAGCTGAAACAGAAAGTAAACTTGTTATTTTGTACAGCAGGGGTGTCAAACGTCCGGCCCGCGGGCCGGATTAGGCCCGCAAACGGGTTTAATCCGGCCCGCGAGATGATTTTGTAAAGTATAAAAATGAGCTGCAATTTTTCAATAAAATAAACTGCTGTTCCAATTGAGTCCACTGGATGGCGCAATAGCAATTGTGTTAAGCAAGCAAACTGTTTATACCGGGGCAGAGCAAATAGGTCAAGCAAGTGCAGCCAGTCCGGATGAGCTACTTTGTTTTGCCCGCGATATTTATTACGGCTTCTACTTTTAACATTATGTGCTTTGGCACCCTCATTGCCCCAATATGTCTCTGTCAAAAAAGAGAAAAGTGGACGCAGAGTGCAGAGTGTTCAAAGAAAAATTGTCATCCTTCTATTTATTCACAGAATTGAATGGGAAAGCTGTATGTTTGGTGTGTTCACAGCATGTTGCAGTGCTGAAAGAATATAACCTTCGTCGCCACTATGTGAGTCTTCATGCCGACAAATATGACAACTTTCAAGGACAGAGGAGAAGAGAGAAGGTGAATGAACTGTTGGCGGGTCTGAAGAAACAGCAGTCTGTGTTTACTCACAGCCGAGACATCAGTGACGCTGCAGTGAAAGCTAGCTACCTCATTGCTAATGAAATCGCAGTGGCTTGAAAAATTTGAAAAACAGTGAATTTGTAAAAAGCAGTGAATTTGTAAAAACATGCATGATGAAGGCAGTGGAGATTGTGTGCCCTGAAAAGCACCAGGCTTTTGCAAATATCAGCCTGACAAGAAACACAGTTGCAGACAGGATTTCCGATCTTTCAGTGGATTTGGACAGCCAGTTGAAGCAAAAAGTGAAGTAATTTATTGCGTTTTCGGTTGCAATTGATGATAGCACGGACATTACAGATGTTGCACAACTGGCCATTTTCATCCGCAAAGTTGATGACACATTGACCGTCACCGAGGAGTTCGTGGAGTTGGTGCCGATGACAGATACAACGACAGCAGCTGATATTTTCACTGCACTTGTCAGCGCGCTGGACAGGGTCGGAGTGGACTGGTCCCGCGCTGTCAGCCTGGCTACAGATGGTGCGCCCTCAATGATTGGGAAAAAAGCAGGCGTTGTGACAAAGTTCAGAGAGAAAGTGCAATCTGCAAATGGAGGACGTGGTTTTTGGACTTTTCACTGTATTTTGCACCAGGAGGCTTTGTGTTGCAAGTCATTAACGATGGATAACGTCATGAAGGTGGTTATTATTTTTATTATATTATTATTATATTATTATATTATATTATTATTATATTATTATTATTATATTATCCAAACTGTTAATTTCATCCGATCCAGAAGCCTGAATCAACGTCAGTTTGACAGCCTTCTCAGAGAGAAAGACCACATCTATGGCCTGCCATACCACACTGAGGTAAGATGGTTAAGCCGAGGTGCTGTGCTGAGGCGTTTCTTTGATTTACGAGAAGAAATTGAACAGTTCATGGAAGAAAAGGGCAAACCAGTGTTAGAATTTCATTCCGCAGAATGGATGCAGGACCTTGCATTTATGGTGGATGTTACAGAGCACCTGAATAACTTGAACAAACAGCTGCAAGGGTGCAACAAAGTTGCCACGCAGTATTATGACAGCATACGTTCTTTCAAGTTGAAGCTGTCATTGTGGGAGACGCAACTCGCCGGTGGTGATGCAGCTCACTTCCCCTGTCTGAAAAATGTGTGCGCGACCCAACATGTGGCAGACATGAAGCGGTTCAAATATAAAATAACGGGACTGTTAAGGGAGTTTTAGCAACACTTTCAGATTTTTGGTGAACTGGAGAAAGACTTCAACGTTTTTTGTTCGCCATTAACCGTGAATCCCTCTGATCTGCCCGTCAGCATCCAACTTGAAATAATATACTTGCAGTGTGACTCGGATTTGAAGGGCAAATTTGCCGCAGCTGGCTTGGACACATTTTATCAGAACCTCTTGCCAGGTTACCCCAACTTGACAGCCCTCGCTGCAAAACTGTTGTGCATGTTTGGAACCACATATCTTTGTGAGCAAGTTCTCTGTAATGAGCATAAATAAAACAAAGCTGCGCTCAAGGCTCACGCACAAGCACTTGAATCACATCCTGAAGTTGGCTGCCACTCAGGATGTGACGCCTGATATTGATGCGCTGGTGAAAGCTAAAAGATGCCAGGTATCAGGAGTCAAATAAACTATGCAACCCCACTTAAAGTGCTGCATGAGACACCCTGATATAGTTCTGTGATCTGTGATATACTTCTGTGAATCACTGAGGCATTGTGTGTTTGTGTGTTGTTTGTCCTCAGAATTTCAAATAGCTTGAGGTGTTTTATGATTAATAGTGATGTTGTGCTTTTGGACATACTGTCCTCAGGCTCCAGCTTTATGTTTATATGTTTTTATGTTGATGTGCTATTGTTTTTAATTGTTTTTATTTTATTTGTATATTTAACCTATTCTTGACTCTGTGGTTCTTGCACTTGTTTGGGGAACAGGATTTCATTATTTGTATCTACATTTCTGCCTGAGAAATGACACCCTGATATAGTTCTGTGATCTGTGAAACAGTTCTGTGAATCACTGAGGCATTGTTTGTTTGTGTGTTCTTTTTCTTTAGAATTTTCAAATAAACTTGAGGTGTTTTATGATTAATAGTGATGTTGTGCTTGTACTATTTTGGACACACTGTCCTCAGGCTCCAGCTTTATGTTTTATGTTGATAGTATTAAAACAAGTTATATATACCATGATTTTACCGGTCCGGCCCACTTGGGAATAGATTTTCCTCCATGTGGCCCCTGAGCTAAAATGAGTTTGACACCCCTGTTGTACAGGATCCATTTTGAGACAACAGGGCAGAAAACACGATATGGAGAGAACTAAAAAAATAAAGTGAGTATTTCTAAGTATTTCTGAACAATAATCTATTCTAATGGACAGAGTAAGAGAATGAATACCTGGAATGAGATAGTACTAGTTAGTAGAACTGCTGCTTGAGTTTAGTTGCTGACAGACAGCAGTTTTCAAAGTGTTATCACATGTTATCGGTCAAACGTCTGGTAAAGATGGTGGAGGAGCTTTTAAATGATAGGGTTTTATGTTTATCTCAGGGTTTCTCAATCCTTTTGTTCTTGCCCAGCATTTACACACCTGATTCAACTAATCATCAGATATTTGAAGACAGTTTAATATTTGAGGCATACAAATGAACATTCTCAAATTTAAACCTTTTGGATTTGTAGGCCTGTTTACAATTATTATAGGCCTACAGTAATTCACATTTTGGATGGAAAAAAGCACAGCTAAACCTGGTGGACATTTAATTTAATGACCAATGGAATGCTCTAAAACATTCAAACTCTGCTCAACCGGGGAGCAGGTCAATGCAAAACTAATTTACCCAGTCACCGCTATAACTTTATTTCCTTATTTGAAATTGAAAGTGACTTTGTAGCCTACGCAGTTACAAAATGTCTGTTCAAACTGTGGCGCATATGGAACATTAGAACAGTGGTGGAAAAAGTAAAAATACCTTAATAGAAAATGACTCAAGTAAAAGTGAAAGTCACCCAGTAAAATACTACTTGAGTAAAAGTCTAAAAGTATTTGATTTTAAATATACTTAAGTATCAAAAGTAAATGTAATTGCTAAAGTAAAGTAGGAATAATTAAAATTACAATTACTTATATGAAGCAAACCAGACGGCACAATTTTCCTGTTATTTTCATTTACGGATAGCCAGGGTCACATTCCAACACTCAGACATCATTTTAAAAAAGCATTTGTGACCAGGGATGACCAGCGATGTTCTCTTGATAAGTGTGAATTGGACCATTTTCTGAATGTAACAAGTACTTTTGGGTGTCAGGGAAAATGTATGGAGTAAAAAGTACATCATTTTCTTTATGAATGTAGTGAAGTAAAAGTAAAAGTTGTTAAAAATATTAATAGTAAAGTACAGATACCCCCAAAAAACGACCTAAGTAGTACTTTAAAGTATTTTTACTTAAGTACTTTACACCACTGCATTAGAAGACGGATAAATGTGTTGATTTTGATAGAAAGACGGGCAGATTCTGCTAGGTAGGCTACAAACTATTATAAAGTTAGGTCGTCATCACAGTAGGTTTGAGCTACAGTATGATGACTTACCAACCTGATGGTCTCCGTTGGAAATGTTGTGGAAAATGTTGTACACTCAGTGTATTAAAATATGTAACATAAACAACAAATGATATGCTCAGATACACAAAATACATCTGGTTTCAGATCTAGAAGATTCTCCTCTTCAATAGTAATATCATCAATTCTGACCAGTAACTTACCTGGGGTCAAAGGTCCCTGATTTATCACTAAAATGTATAGGATGATCCATAGAGATGTCACTCTTCATGGACAGATGACTGGGTACTGGAGAGACTGATCTCAGAGTTTGGTTGGAGATTCTGGAAAACATAATAAATCACCATGAAACTACATTTTAAAATATATCAAAATTATATTTCAATAGATAAAATACATTACATAAAGCATTAAAATATATGCCATTACATAAATCAACAAACATGCAGTTCTAATTAAAAATAAAAATAGTTATATAGATATATATATATATATAGAGGTGAAAGCATTGGAAATGCTTTTGGCGGTTAATCTGCTTCTGTTTTGTGGGTGGCACTGTGTGCTGTTTTCAATGGATGGGTCCTGGCCTCTCGGGGCCTTAGGGATACGGAGGGACGTGGGTGGGATGCTGATCACTGGGATGACTGCTCAACTTGGGATGGGGAGGGGCTTTAACGGGGGAATTAGTGGAGAACAATTGAAGGGTTACTCCGTAGCAGTGCAAATATCACGGTACAGCTATATGGACACTCAATCATTACGCTATTTTTTTATTGGTAAATTTACAAACATATATAATGATAAATAGACTTGAAACTTGTATCTCATTATGGTGTATGATGAAATAAGTATAGCCAGTTATAATTGTAATGGCTTAGCTGATAATAACAAAAGAAGAACAATATTTACATGGCTCAAAGAGAAAGAATATAATATCTATTGTATACAGGAAACTCATTCAACAATTCGAGATGAAGTAGCGTGGAAAAAAGAATGGGGGGGGGGGGGAATATACTTCTCCCATGGGCAAAGAAATTCAAAAGGGGTGATGATATTAATTAATAGTAATTTCGATCCGAATGTGCAAATTGTACAAATAGATACACAAGGTAGATGGATTATTTTAAATATGTTATTGGACCATAAACAGATATGGCTCATTAACCTTTACGGACCAAATAATGATGATCCACAATTCTTTGACTATATATAATAAATTATCAAGCCTGCAAGCAACTCAAGACAATATTATTATGGTGGGGGATTATAATACTGTTTTAAATAGCTCAATGGACCGTAAAGGAAATCACACCACAAACAATCACCCACATGCTCTTAAGGAAATTGTGAATGTCATGGATACATTAGAACTAGTAGATATATGGAGGCTTAAATATACTGATCTAGTGAGATATACATGGCGGAGACTGAATCAAGCTAGTCGTCTTGACTTCTTTCTTATCTCATTCTCGTTGGCACCAAAAGTAAAAAAAGTGTTGATAGGGGACAGAATGCGGTCGGACCATCATATAATAGGCATATACATTACTCTTACTGAATTTCCACGTGGGCGAGGATATTGGAAATTTAATCAAAGCCTATTGGATGATAATTTATTTATAATTAGAACAAAGGAATTTATAACTTTATTTTTCCAACATAACATAGGTACAGCGAATCCCCTTATTGTATGGGACACCTTTAAATGTGCCTTTAGAGGCCATGCAATTCAGTACTCATCTCGAAAACAAAAGCAATTTAGGTCAAAAGAGTTTATACTAAGAAAGGAAATAGAAAGTCTAACAGAACAGATAGATGGCAATAAAAACTGTAACATAGAGGCTCAGAATAAATTAGAGGAAAAACAAAAAGAAATGGAGAAACTTATTCAAGAAAGATCAAGTGTAATATATTATAAAAATAAAGCAAACTGGATGGAATATGGGGAAAAATGCACAAAATTATTTTTTAATCTTCAACATAGGAATGCTACCAAAAAGAACTTAATGAAACTGGTTACAATTGACGCAGTCACCCATAATTCACCAAATGATATTTTGAAGGAAGAAACAAAGTACTTTAAGCATATGTTTTCTTTTCAGTCGCCTCCATCTCCTCTAACTGAAGCTAATTGTAGAGATTTTTTTTCTATTGATAATGTCAAATTAACAGCCACACAGAAAGACTCATGTGAAGGTGAAATTACAGAGGAGGAACTTCTGGATGCAATTAAAGACTTTAAGTCTGGGAAAACTCCAGGGTTGGATGGCATACCAGTCGAGGTATACCAAACCTTTTTTGATATACTAAGAGGACCGTTATTAGCATGTTTTAACCACTCCTATGTAAATGGTAGATTATCTGACACTCAAGAAGAAGGTCTGATCTCATTATTACTGAAACAGGATACAAGTGGAAAATATAAAGATCCAGTCCATTTACAAAATTGGAGGCCCCTTACACTTCAGTGTTGTGATGCAAAAATCCTAGCAAAATGTATAGCGCATAGAATTAATAAGGTATTGTCGGATATTATTCATTCTAATCAGACAGGTTTTTTACATGGAAGATACATTGGAGATAATATAAGGCAAGTATTGGAAACAATAGAACACTATGGAAAATATGGGAAACCAGGCCTGCTATTCATAGCACACTTCGAAAAGGCATTTGATAAAGTTCGACTGGGGTTTATATATAAATGCCTGGAGCATTTCAATTTTGGAGTATCTCTTATAAAATGGGTCAAAATCATGTATAGTAAAAAAAAAAAGTAAATAATGGCTATTTCTCAGAAAGTTTTAAACTGTCAAGAGGAGTGAAACAAGGTTGTCCACTATCGGCATATCTATTTATTGTGGCCATCGAGATGTTAGCTATTAAAATCAGATCCAATAATAATATCAGAGGATTAGAAATACAGGGCTTAAAAACAAAGGTGTCATTGTACGCTGATGATTCATGTTTTCTTTTAAATCCACAACTAGAATCCCTCCACAGCCTCATAGTGGATCTAGATACATTTTCTAACCTCTCTGGATTACAACCAAATTATGACAAATGTACTATATTACGTATTGGATCACTAAAAAATAAAATTTTTACATTACCATGTATTTTACCAATAAAATGGTCTGATGGTGATGTGGATATACTCGGAATACCTATCCCAAAGGAAATAAATGATCTCACTTCAATACATTTTAATAGAAAGTTAGCAAAAATAGATAAGATCTTAATACCATGGAAAGGAAAATACCTGTCAATTTGTGGAAAAATCACCCTGATTAACTCTTTAGTATTATCCCAGTTTACCTATTTGCTTATGGTCTTGCCTACGCCTAGCGAACAGTTTTTTAAATTGTATGAGAAAAAAATATTCAATTTTATTTGGAACGGCAAGCCAGACAAAATTAAAATAGCATATTTATATAATGAATATGAATTCGGAGGACAGAAATTATTAAATATTAAAGCATTAGACCTATCACTAAAAGCTTCAGTCATACAAAAGTTATACTTAAATCCGAACTGGTTCTCAAGCAAATTAGTAAGATTGTCTCACCCAATGTTCAAGAAAGGCCTTTTTCCCTTTATTCAGATTACAACCTCTCACTTTCAGTTATTTGAAAAGGAAATCATCTCCCAAATGTCACTATTTCTAAAACAAGCCATAGAAAGTTGGTTGCAATTTCAATTTAATCCTCCAGAAACAACAGAACAAATAATGCAACAAATATTGTGGTTAAATTCAGATATACTAATTGACAAAAAACCTTTATTTTTTGACAGAATGTTTAAAAAAGGTATAATCTTCGTAAATGATATCATCGGTAGGACTGGTGGAGTTATGACGCACATGCAGCTAACAAAAACATATGGAAATGTCTGCTCTACCCAAAATTACAACCAAATAATTGCAGCCTTACCGCAAAAGTGGAAGAGGAAAGTGGAAGGGGGAGAAAGTAAGGAACTTGTCTGTCGGCCTTGCATTAAAGAACATAATTGGTTAAAGAAAACTGTGATAAATAAAAAAGTATATCAGTTTCACTTAAGGACCAAAGGATTGACAGCCGTCCCATATAGATTGCAAAATAGTTGGGAAGAGATCTTTGACGTACCGATCCCATGGCATAGTGGTTATGAACTGACATGCAAAACGACACCGGATTCAAAAATTTGAATCTTTCAATTTCAATTATTATATAAAATTCTTGCTACCAATAGAATGTTATTTATATGGGGGATACAATCTTCCCAGCTCTGCAGATTTTGCTGTGAAGAGACAGAATCATTAGATCATTTGTTTTGGTTCTGTCCATTTGTAGCTTGTTTTTGGACACAGGTCCAGGAATGGCTAAAGGATTGCAATATTTACCTGGAACTAACCTTGCAGATAGCATTACTGGGTGATCTGAAAAGTCATAGTCAATCAATCAATAATATAATAATACTTTTAGCAAAAATGTTTATTTTTAATTCACAATCTGTAGAAGCAATGAGAATAGAAAGGTTCAGAACTTTTGTAAAACATCACAGTACGGTTGAAATATATATGGCAAATAGAAATCCTATATGGATGGTGTTAAGAGATAGATGGAATGTATTGAATAGAGTTGAAGGATGGGACTAATAACAAATAACAACAAATAATAACAAAGATAGCTAATAATGTAAGCATACTGTGTCCATAATAAGTATATAGGTTGTATGTTGGGAGCTTTTGGGAAAGAGCACAGTTAGAAAGTTATGGCATATAGAAGCAAACCGGATGGACATCATGAAAATGATCGGAGAGGTTGAGAGTAGAAGAAGTTCAGGAGCAAAAAAATAAATATATATATATAAAATAGAATTATTGTAAAATTAACTCTGTCCATAAGGTGTAGATAGTAGGTATAGACCGGAAGTAGAGGGCTGGGCATTGTTGTTCACTAATTTACTCCAAGTAGGGAAAGGATGGTGGGGTTGAAAAGTAATAAAGGGGAGTATATATATAAAAAAAAGATTTAAAAAAACATGGGGGATTGGAAGTGATGCAGACAATTACATTGATAGAAGATACAATCGATCTGCAATATTAAGCTGATCCATTAAAAAAAATAAAAAATAAAAATACAAAAAACAAAAAAACAAAACAAAAGGAAAACAAAAAAAAAGAACCCTTAAGAGAATGAAAACATATTTCCAGTAGTATTGTTAGTTAGTCAATACTGGGGCCCTGCACAAAAAATGTCACAGGAACTCATAAAAAGTAAAACTGTCCAAAATTAAGTTATGTATATGGCTCTAATTTTGACATTTTCCTGTCCATCATATTCAAGATTTGGAGAGCTGCCTTTCCTGTCTGTTCAAACTTTGATAATCTTTTACCTTCTGATTTACCAACAGATTGAGAATGGGAAGACTGCGGCTACAGATATTGTTTATGGTGGTAACGATCACCATTTTGTTTTTGTCAGTAAGTTCTAAAGCACTTTTTATATTCTTGATCTTATAAATGATTATAAGACATATAAATACAAGTACTGTAAGATGCTTGAAATCATTAAAAAGCTTAGGCTCCATTAAGGTCTAATCTAATTTAAAATGCCATTTTAATTTGCCTTTGTTCAGTCAGATTACTTTTTATTGCTCAGGTTTTGGTCAAAATAATGATTCATGGAATTATTAGTTATTGATCATTCAAAGAGTTACTTGTTAACTTGACAGCCTGTTCCCCAGCTTTACACTGCTACATTCAATGTTTCTCCAAGATGAAATTATACACCGGGAGGCAATTTAGCAGTGGCGGTATTTTGTCCACAAGAGGATCGTTGAGCATGCAGTTCAACATTTGCATCTTTTGGACAAACATCAAATATAGCAGAGTTCATGAGATCATATTTTAAATGTAATAAGGGCTACCATGTCTTTCTATTTCAGGTGTGTCGAGACAACCATTGCCAATTGAATATTCTTTCACATTACCTTAAAGTCAACCACACTACCTTTACCACTGACACTCCATATGTTACCACTCATACCCCATATATTACCATTCAAACTCCACATGTTGATATTTGTAATGGAATCACCAACAGGACATTTACGCCAACCAATGACTCCTTAATAAGTACAGAGGAATGGGAATCTCTGGTCACAAAGCTACAATGGTCATTACCGCCTGTTGACCTCTTATCCACAGATGAGGCCACAAACCCCACTAAGTGCTCATTCTCTGTTGTCAACCCCAATTCAAACCACACAGTTGGAGGGTTTATAGATGTCATTTTGATAGCTAGAGATACTAAAAACAGGATCAAAACCTATGGAGGGGACTTTTTTCAGGCCAAGTTGTTTAACGCAGAACTTAAGGCCAGTACTTATGGAGCTGTAACAGACCACTTTAATGGCACCTACACTGCCCGCCTGGCCCTGCTTTGGCCCGGACCTGCCAAGGTGTCCATCCGCCTAGTGCACTCCAGTGAGGCCGTGCAGGTACTGTGCAGGCAAAGGGAACAGGACCCAGATAAGGTCTACTTCCAAGGCTACTTTGAGGAGGGTGGCAAGCAGGAAACAACGATGTGCAATGCCCAGAGAAGTCCTAGGCTGGTGGGGAACAGCTCGCAGTGTTGCTGTGAGTACAGAGAGCCAGTCACCGGAGAGTCCTGGTTCTGTCGTCGGCCATCTTCCCTGCCCTGCCATGCTTTGACCTACCACAGCATGGGTGGTTACCAGGCAGTACTCTCCAAGTTGGAGACAACTCTTCTTAAGAGGTAGATATCTTTCAATCGGGTGTCAAATATGCAGCTTGGGGGTCATTGTTTACCCACCATCTGATTTAATGTAGCCCCTCTTGTTATCCAAACACAATCCTATCCTATTATTTGAAAATATTTTATGTTGGGGAAAGAGGAACTCACATAACATTGGTGAAATGACAATTCATGCTGTTCAGGAAAATAAAGTAAATTGCTGTAGACCCAATGTTAGCAGATATGTGTACAAACCATGACTGCACTGCATCCTGTTCCATCACTTAATGGTAGTGTCTCCAAATTATTGATTGTTGTTCTTCACACTAAAATAATATTTCATTTTTTGCAGATTCACAAACATTATTGTACCATATGATAATTCAGTTGTACATGTCCAGCAACAGGGCAATGAAACCCGTAAGTCCCTACAACATATTCCCCCTTCCCCTCCTGTTACTGTAATACCATTACACAGAATACAGCAGTACCTTGGGTTACTGTAATACCATTACACAGAATACAGCAGTTCCTTGGGTTACTGTAATACCATTACACAGAATACAGCAGTACCTTGGGTTATTGTAATACCATTACACAGAATACAGCAGTACCTTGGGTTACTGTAATACCATTACACAGAATACAACAGTTCCTTGGGTTACTGTAATACCATTACACAGAATACAGCAGTACCTTGGGTTACTGTAATACCATTACACAGAATACAGCAGTTCCTTGGGTTATTGTAATACCACTACACAGAATACAGCAGTATCTTGCATTACTGTAATACCATTACACAGAATACAGCAGTTCCTTGGGTTATTGTAATACCACTACACAGAATACAGCAGTACCTTGCATTACTGTAATACCATTACACAGAATACAGCTGTTCCTTGGGTTATTGTAATACCAATACACAGAATACAGCAGTACCTTGCTACCTACATAAGTCACAATCTTTAAACAAGTCATATCCTTTGTTATCTGGTTTAAACCTGGCTTGTTATCAACTTGCAAACTGGTGTCATTATCACAAATCAGCGTCCTCTACCTCGACTAACCTGTATCCCCGTACATTGACTCGGTACCCCCTGTATATTTGATTTTTTACTTTATTTTATTTAGTAAATATTTTCTTAACTTTTTCATGCATTGTTGGTTAAGGGCTTGTAAGTAAGCATTTCACGGTATTCGGCGCGTGAAAATAACATTTTATTTCATGCTAGCAATGCAGATTCGGCTCAGATGATCTAACAATGATTTTTCTCTCTCTAGGTCCAAACACAAAATGCAGTCCTGGTTTGCACACCCCAGTACCGTCTGGATTCTACCTCCAGGATCGCTGGACGTCCATGGTGTGTGACTCAAAATCATTTCCCTCAGCTAAACTGATATCTAGATGCCTGAAGGACAAACAGATCCTTATGATGGGTGACTCCACTCTCCGTCAATGGTTGGAGTACCTGGAGAACACTGTGCCAACACTGAAACGCCTGAACCTTCACACATCAAGCAAATCGGGCCCCTTTGAGGCAGTCGACACCCAGTCCAACACCCGTATCATCTGGCGGGCCCATGGGATACCTATACGGACGAGCAAGACCCCCTGGGCTGACCTCCACTACATCGCCAGGGAGGTGGAGGGTCTGGCAGGGGGTGCACACTCTGTAGTCGTCTTCACCATCTGGGCTCATTTCACCACGTACCCACTGGCTGTGTATGCACACCGTCTGGTCGTCATCCGTAGGGCTGTGGCGTCGCTGCTAAGACGATCTCCCACTACTCTGGTAGTGATCAAATCAGCCAACACGGGCTACAAGGATGTGTACGGCAGCGACTGGCTCTCCTGGCAGCTCGACGTGGCTCTAAGGGAAATATTCAGGGCCTTGCCCGTGGTCCTCATTGACGTTTGGCAGATGACCTCCTGCCACTATTCTCCGGATAACATTCACCCGCCCCCCGTGGTGATCCAAAATGAAGTGGACCTCTTCCTGTCCTTTGTTTGTCCGCAGTGAGAAAAGAGAAGCATTCAAAAGGGATTGCCTGTAAAATCAACTGCATAGAACATGGTGGTTGTCAAACTATTGCCTGCTTTCAGCTCTGCACTGATTCTTCTGTCATGCATAAAATATAGTTAAGCAATGATTCATTTAAAGAACTTGTGGGCTGTTTTAGAGCAAATTGTCTTTTTTTTTTATGCATTAATTAACAACAGTCTATGACAGGGGTGTCAAACGTACGGCCCGCGGGCCGGATCAGGCCCGCAAACGGGTTTAATCCGGCCTGCGAGATGATTTTTAAAAAATGAAGAAAAATAAAAAATAAAAAAAATATTGTAAAGTATAAAAATACGCTGCAATTCTTCAATAAAATAAACTGCTGTTCCAATTGCGTCCACTGGATGGCGCAATAGCAATTGTGTTAAGCAAGCAAACTGTTTATACCGGGGCAGAGCAAGTAGGTCAAGCACGTGCAGCCAATGAGCTACTTTGTTTTGCCCGCGATATTTATTACGGCTTCTACTTTTAACATTATGTGCTTTGGCACCCTCATTGCCCCAATATGTCTCTGTCAAAAAAGAGAAAAGTGGACGCAGAGTGCAGAGTGTTCCAAGAAAAATTGTCATCCTATTTAATCACGTAATTGAATGGGAAAGCTGTATGTTTGGTGTGTTCAGAGCATGTTGCAGTGCTGAAAGAATATAACCTTCGTCGCCACTATGTGAGTCTTCATGCCGACAAATATGACAACTTTAAAGGACAGCGGAGATGAGAGAAGGTGAATGAACTGTTGGCGGGTCTGAAGAAACAGCAGTCTGTGTTTACTCACAGCCGAGACATCAGTGACGCTGCAGTGAAAGCTAGCTACCTCATTGCTAATGAAATCGCAGTGGCTTCAAAACCATTTAGTGAGGGTGAATTTGTAAAAACATGCATGATGAAGGCAGCGGAGATTGTGTGCCCTGAAAAGCGGCAGGCTTTTGCAAATATCAGCCTGACAAGAAACACAGTTGCAGACAGGATTTCCGATCTTTCAGTGGATTTGGACAGCCAGTTGAAGCAAAAAGTAAAGTCATTTATTGCGTTTTCGGTTGCAATTGATGAAAGTACGGACATTACAGATGTTGCACAACTGGCCATTTTCATCCGCGGAGTTGATGACACATTGACCGTCACCAAGGAGTTCGTGGAGTTGGTGCCGATGACAGATACAACGACAGCAGCTGATATTTTTACCGCACTCGTCGGCGCGCTGGACAGGGTCGGAGTGGACTGGTCCCGCGCTGTCAGCCTGGCTACAGATGGTGCGCCCTCAATGATCGGGATAAAAGCAGCCGTTGTGACAAAGTTCAGAGAGAAAGTGCAATCTGCAAATGGAGGACGTGATTTTTTGACTTTTCACTGTATTTTGCACCAGGAGGCTTTGTGTTGCAAGTCATTAAAGATGGATAACGTCATGAAGGTGGTCATCCAAACTGTTAATTTCATCCGATCCAGAAGCCTGAATCACTGTCAGTTTGACAGCCTTCTCAGAGAGAAAGACCACATCTATGGCCTGCCATACCACACTGAGGTAAGATGGTTAAGCCGAGGTGCTGTGCTGAGGCGTTTCTTTGATTTACGAGAAGAAATTGAACAGTTCATGGAAGAAAAGGGCAAACCAGTGTTAGAATTTCATTCCGCAGAATGGATGCAGGACCTTGCATTTATGGTGGATGTTACAGAGCACCTGAATATCTTGAACAAACAGCTGCAAGGGCGCAACAAAGTTGTCACGCAGAATTATGACAGCATACGTTCTTTCAAGTTGAAGCTGTCATTGTGGGAGACGCAACTTGCCGGTGGTGATGCAGCTCACTTCCCCTGTCTGAAAAATGTGTGCGCGACCCAACATGTGGCAGACATGAAGCGGTTCAAAGATAAAATAACGGGACTGTTACGGGAGTTTGAGCAACGCTTTCAGATTTATGTTTATATCTTTTTATGTTGATGTGCTATTGTTTTTAATTGATTTTATTTTATTTGTATATTTAACATATTCTTGACTCTGTGGTTCTTGCACTTGTTTGGGGAACAGGATTTCATTATTTTTATCTACATTTCTGCCTGAGAAATGACACCCTGATATAGTTCTGTGATCTGTGATATACTTCTGTGAATCACTGAGGCAAAGTGTGTTTGTGTGTTCTTCGTCCTCAGAACTTTCAAATAACTTGAGGTGTTTTATGATTAACAGTGATGTTGTGCTTTTGGACACTGTCCTCAGGCTCCAGCTTTATGTTTATATGTTTTTATGTTGATGTGCTATTGTTTTTAATTGATTTTATTTTATTTGTATATTTAACCTATTCTTGACTCTGTGGTTCTTGCACTTGTTTGGGGAACAGGATTTCATTATTTTTATCTACATTTCTGCCTGAGAAATGACACCCTGATATAGTTCTGTGATCTGTGAAACAGTTCTGTTAATCACTGAGGCATTGTGTGTTTGTGTGTTCTTTTTCTTTCTAATTTTCAAATAAACTTGACGTGTTTTATGATTAATAGTGATGTTGTGCTTGTACTATTTTGGACACACTGTCCTCAGGCTCCAGCTTTATGTTGTGTGTTGATCGTATTAAAACAAAGAAAACAATCTGAAGTTGTTGTTTTTAAGTTATATATACCATGATTTTTCCGGTCCGGCCCACTTGGGAATAGATTTTCCTCCATGTGGCTCCTGAGCTAAAATGAGTTTGACACCCCTGGTTTAGTTTATTGTGTGGCTCTGCTCATGTCCGCGTTCTGGAACTGTCCGCGTCCCATACAGAACTGTCCGCGTCCCCGTACAGAACTGTCCGCGTTCCCGTACAGAACTGTCCGCGTCCACGAAAGGGTTTGGCGCCAAGCATATTGTCCAGTTGCGCGCAGAGTGGTCTGAGGTGATGTTGGGGAATAACGACGGAGTTCGATACAGTGTTGAGACGCCGAAATTTATTGTTCAATTAGCTTTTTTTGCGTAATGGTCAGTGACAGTATGAGTGTAGCCAGATCCTTTTCACTCGTAGCCAGATCCTTTTCACTCGCTATCCTTGTTTCATCTTGTGGTTCACCGGATTCGTCATCATCCTCGAGGGACAGACGAACGACCTGCTAGCTAGCCAAGCTAGTCGGTACAGCTAGCTAAGCTAGCTACTCTACCAGCAGCATCCTAGTTATCCTAGCTACCACTACATCATCACCGGCTGCCTGCATTTCTTGTGGACCGATGGAGCTCCCGGGTTGTTTCTTCCACCTGTTAAATACGGTGGAGGGCTTCTCCCTCTCTCGTTGACAGATGCTGGCTACCTACCATCCCTCTGTCCGGTTCTCCTCTCTTCACTAGATGGACGGTAACTTTAGTGTTTAACCCCTCTGTGTCCAAGGACTGAACTTTTTGAATATTATTTTCGGGGCGCCTCAAGTAAAATTTTTTACAACGTTTATTTCTGATAAAATTAGTTCATTGCATCCGCCATGGAGCCCAGTTACATAATATTACCTTCTGTCCCTGGTTATGAAGTAATCGCGAAAAAAACAGGCCTTATGTTTGGGCATTTTTCACCCTGCCAGCTCCTATTAGTTCTACTGTTTGTTTACCTCAGGTAACTTATTATTATTAACAAGGTTACGGTTACTTGGTGAGCGCGCTCAATGTTAACCTGAGTATTTGTTTTAAGAAAAAAGTGTACAATCTAAACAAAACGCATGTCCCTGTCCTCTTTTTCAAGATGTGGCAGATTTAAACAGCCAGAAGACATTTTTTAAATTAAGAAATAACCATTTTTCTGATTACTTGTTGTTTCTAAATGGCTGCTGGGTAATTTGATATGCATCGAAATCTTCGTTCATAGGCATCAAATTGAGCGAATGCTGCGCAGGTTCACTGAGTTGCAAACCAAATGGGTATAATGGGGTGATTGTTGTCTAATTGGGTGGTCTAGCTAATGGATTTGTAGATCTGACACAGTTGCTACCTCAGATTATGAGCCTAGCAAGTGTCATATAGCTCAGTTGGTACAGCATGGCGCTTGCAACGCCAGGGTTGTGGGTTCGTTTCCCACGGGGGGCCAGTATGAAAATGTATGCACTCACTAACTGTAAGTCGCTCTGGATAAGAGCGTCTGCTAAATATGTAAAATGTAAATGTAAAAAATGTCATGAATGAGTTATGTAGTACCCACAGATGGCCAAAGGGAGGCGCAAGAGTGCTATAAACACATACAGTTTTTTGCCATAAAAACCCTAAACCTAACAATCAATCAAATGTATTTATAAAGCCCTTTTTACACCAGCAGATGTCACAAAGTGCTATACAGAAACTCTTACCCTACTTATAACCTATTATAGTCGTAACCCCTAATTCTAGGGTAGGGTAGCCTAGAACACTTTTAGAAACTATTTTAGTAATAATATTATCTTAGTAAATACAATTATAGTATTAAATAGCGTTTTGATTATTTTGTTGTTATTTTATTATATGTATAATAACAAGACTGAACACTTGATAAATAAGACACATTTGTTTTATTTTTCAAATGTGGTTTGAATTGGGTGACCTAGTAACCTCTGTGTGAAAGTCCAGCAATTGGCGTGGGGCAGGTTTGAGACTGATCTAATACACTTTATTTCTCAGCTCCCTCACCAATGTATGTACGCGAATTAATAACTTTTAATAGCTGAATATTTCCAATAGATGGCAGCATAACACCACGAAGCATCAGTTATAGGCTACAAGCAGCAATATGATTGACATAAAATAGCATGCAACCAAATTCTAAATGTCCCATGATTTTCTAAAATGGTCACTCATTACTTTAATTAGCTATATATCTCGTATTAGGCCTGTGATGCTTTTGGAAGAGCAATAAAAATAGTGACTATAGCAGGTGTTGAACCCCTGGTAAATAATCACTAGTCAGATGCTCCAACCTCAACTCTAATATACATGCATTTTTAAATATCTAATATTGCGATTAAACAACCTCGGAATAGAAAAGACAAGAGTGCGTCTTCCAGACCACCAATAAATTACATAATGCAACCCTCGCGGTTAGCAAATGTACCTCAACATGCCCCTCGCTTGTGCTAGAAGGCAGAGTGCTCGCTGCTGGTTGATGAATCTGACAATGAATGTACTAGGAAAATACATTTTTCTCGACCAGAGGTGACTAAATTAATGTTCAGGCTTATTGATAATCATTATAGTAATGAAGTATGATTTCAAAACATGAGTATAAAAACAGGTAATAATAAACATGAATCATCATTATATTATTTCACAGTAATCTGTTAAATGCTTTTTCAGTCGTTCCTCTTGCGTTAACAGTGTGGAAAGGGACAGTAAAAAGCGTGTGCAGGAGTTTTCCTGTGAGGGGGAGTGGTGGTGTATCCAGGGAGAAAACTAAACTAATCTTCTGAAATGTCATTCATGGTCTTATGCTGCCATCTATTGGAATTATTTAGCAACTGCAGTAGTACTGAATAAAGTATATCCTTACTAAAGTAGTAATTACTCAGAATTGCAAAATATGACATTTTCTAGTTCATTTTACCACTTACAACCATAAAATAACCATTTATAGTATAACAAACAATGAAACTGACATAAACCAAAAACACCATACATTTAGTTAACTATATATATTTAAAAAACTATTTATTTAGATGGGTGACATTATCTGCCAAAGTAATACCACTGTAGATAAAGAAGAGCTCTCCAGTAGGTGAACCAAAACATTCAAAGACCATTTTCTCAAAATTGAGGTTACAAGTTTATCATCTTTCAAAGCAGAATTACTTTCCCATTGTTCCTAAACAGTAGTGTATGATATACCTTTTTCTAGCTGAGTCTCTACTTTTATCCAATGTAAAAAAAAATAAAAAATAAACATTTCAAATTTTACTACATAACATCAAATCGAGCCGGTCGACCACATTTGACTGTGTAAAACCTAGCAGTACTACTTATTTCTCTGAGAGTGAGGCAGATATATAGCATTTTGCAAAAAAAACATGATTATTTGTCTCTCTGAAATGAAACCATCAAGTGATAGATTTTAAACAAATACATGTCTTTCATTGAACAATCACATGCCATGATTAGATAGTGAAAAAACACACCAATCTCTTTCATAATTTCTTTAAACAATAAAATCTAATTCACCAACATTTCTGAAAATGGATATATAGCGTTTTTGAATGAAACTCTTGTTTCCCCATCTGAGCTCAGAGTAGATGAGAGATGTAATGTTTGTCTCTGTTGTGTTGAAGCCCAATCAAGCAGGAGAGACCAGCCTCCCCTGTACCCAGCTGTGTGTCCATGAAGAGTGACCGGTCTATGAGTCGTCCTATAGACTTTAGAGAGGGAGACTGTTCTACTGAACAAAGGTAAGAAGAACTCATGGGTCATGGTCAGTGAGTTAAACAACACTGTCTCTAGTCATTTCTCCTCTCCCATTTTACCATTTCTTTTTGTTGTTTTCATAATCCATAGGCTAATACTTTTTTCAATGTTCATAGTCCTAAAACAATATTAAACAAACAAAACATTCCCTCCCTGTGTGTGTGTGTGTGTGTGTGAGTGTGTGTGTGTGTGTGTGTGTGTGTGTGTGTGTGTGTGTGTGTGTGTGTGTGTGTGTGTGTGTATGTGTGTGTGTGTGTACTCCCTGGATGAGGAGATGTAATCTCATCTTTTGTCCACAGAAACCAACAGGAGATATCAGAGTCAGAGATTCTCAGTGGTCAGTCTTCCCAGAGTCATCAAACAGATGAGAAGCAGGAGAGCAGTGCCAGAGAGGGGGCTCTGAAGATCACACTGCACGTCCTGAGGAAAATGAACCAGAAGGAGCTTGCTGACACACTGGAGAAAAGTAAGAGCTGTCTGCCTCATGTTGAATGCTGTTTTAGAACATTTAAAAGCTGTAGCTAAAGTACAGCTAAAGTAGCTGTGTAACTAAATGATATTGTAGCAGCCTTAACACAACACCTAGTGACCTCATCAAGTAGCAGAAGAATGTGTTGTGTTGTGTTGAGAGAGAGAGAGAGAGAGAGAGAGAGAGAGAGAGAGAGAGAGAGAGAGAGAGAGAGAGAGAGAGAGAGAGAGAGAGAGAGAGAATACCAATAATAATATAATCAGTCACACCAGTCTGTAATGCATTATGAAAACATTTACAGATTTATACAGTCAGTTAAGAGAATAAATGATTATAATTAAAACTTTATAAGACAGTCTTACAATACTGTAGGCATTAAAACAGATGTAATATTAATATCCTCTGTGTTATTTCTTCATTCAGAAGAGCTTGCTGTGATTTGCCAACGTGAACTCAAATCTAATCTAAAGAAGAAGTTTCAATGTGTATTTGAGGGGATCGCTAAACAAGGAAACCCAACACTTCTCAATAAGATCTACACAGAGCTCTACATCACAGAGGGTGGAACAGGAGAGGTCAATAATGAACATGAGCTGAGACAGATTGAGACAACAACCAGGAAACAAGCAAGACCAGAGACTGCAATCAAATGTAACGACATCTTCAAACCCTTAACTGGACAAGAAAAACTTATCAGAACTGTGCTGACAAAGGGAGTCGCTGGCATTGGAAAAACAGTCTCTGTGCAGAAGTTCATTCTGGACTGGGCTGAAGGAAAAGCAAATCAGGATGTCCAATTTGTATTTTCATTCCCTTTTCGGGAGCTGAATTTGATGAAAAAGGAAAAACACACTTTGATTGAACTTCTCAATCACTTCTCAATGGAAACCAAAGAATCAAGAATCTCCAACTACGACAAGTACAAAATTCTGTTCATCTTTGATGGTCTGGATGAGTGCCGACTGCCCCTAGCCTTCCAGAAGAACAAGATCTGTTGTGACGTCACAGAGTCAACCTCAGTGGATGTTCTGCTGACAAATCTCATCAAGGGAAATCTGCTTCCCTCTGCTCTCCTCTGGATAACTACCCGACCTGCAGCAGCCAATAAGATCCCTTCAGGGTGTGTTGACCAGGTGACAGAGGTACGAGGGTTCAATGACCCACAGAAGGAGGAGTACTTCAGGAAGAGATTCAGTGATGAGGACCTGGCCAGCAGAATCATCTCACACATAAAGACATCAAGGAGCCTCCACATCATGTGCCACATTCCAGTCTTCTGTTGGATTTCTGCAACAGTCCTTGAGCACATGTTGAGTACAGACAAGACAGAAGAGATGCCAAAGACTCTGACTGAGATGTACTCACACCTTGTGTACTCCTGAGTGGCGCAGTGGTCTAAGGCATTGCATCGCAGTGCAACTGTGCCACTAGAGATCCTGGTTCGAATCCAGGCTCTGTCGCAGCCGGCCGCGACCGGGAGACTCATTGGCGGTGCACAATTGGCCCAGCGTTGTCTAGGGTAGGGGAGGGAATGGCCGGCAGGGATGTAGCTCAGTTGATAGAGCATGGCGTTTGCAACGCCAGGGTTGTGGGTTCGATTCCCACGGGGGGCCAGTATTAAAAAATATATATGTATTCACTAACTGTAAGTCGCTCTGGATAAGAGCGTCTGCTAAATGACTAAAATGTAAATGTAAATGTAAGAATGAAAAGTATCTTGGGAAAGAAGAGACAGGTCCACACTGGAATAAAGAGAGCGTTCTGTCACTGGGAAAACTGGCTTTTCAACAGCTTGTGAAGGGCAATCTGATTTTCTATGAAGAAGACCTGAAAGAGGCTGGCATTGATGTCAATGAAGCCTCAGTGTACTCAGGATTGTGCACACAGCTCTTTAAAGAGGAATGTGTGCTCTACCAGGACAAGTTGTACTGCTTCGTGCATCTGAGCATTCAGGAGTTTCTGGCTGCTGTATATGTGTTCCTCTCATTCATCAACAACAATGATAATCTAATGGAAGTTACTGAAGTTACTGTCTACAAGAGTGCTGTGGATAAAGCCTTACAAAGTGAGACAGGAAACCTGGACCTGTTCCTCCGCTTCCTTCTGGGCCTCTCACTGGAGTCCAATCAGAAGCACTTACGAGGTCTACTGACAAAGACAAGAAGCAGCTCACAGAGCCATAGAGAAACAGTCAAGTACATCAAGGAGAAGATCAGGAAGAATCCCTCTCCAGAGAGGTGCATCAATCTGTTCCACTGTCTGAATGAACTGAATGACCATTCTCTAGTGGAGGAGATCCAAAGCTACCTGAGCTCAGGAAGTCTCTCAGAAGCCAAACTGTCACCTGCACAGTGGTCAGCTCTGGTCTTTGTGTTGCTGACTTCAGAAAAGGAGCTGGATGTGTTTGACCTGAAGAAATACTCCAGATCAGAGGAAGGTCTTCTGAGGCTGCTGCTAGTGGTCAAAGCCTCCAGAGCTGCTCTGTGAGTACATACAATGACATTTAAGTACTAATCATCAGGAAGAAATATTCAGTTTAGAGAAATATATGTATTATAATATGTATATAATATATAATATTAAATAGAAAAACGTACTGAATCAGTGCATTGGTGTTCACATTAGTATAACAATATGACCATACAATTCTAGGAGACGGAAGATGAATCTATATGTTGTTTAAGAGAATAAACCAAATGCATCTGCCATTGTCCTTCTACACTACTGGTGTTAAATTAACAGTGTGTTTGTGAAATCATGATGATCTCTCTGTCAGGCTGTCAGGCTGTGGAGTCACAGAGAAAGGCTGTGCTTCTCTGGTCTCAGCTCTGAAGTCAAACCCCTCACACCTGAGAGAGCTGGATCTGAGTAACAATGACCTGAAGGATTCAGGAGTGAAGCTGCTCTCTGCTGGACTGGGGAATTTCCACTGTAAACTGGAGACTCTGAGGTCAGTATTCCTGTAGTTGGTCAACAAGTGATAACTGTTCACCAGATCCACATGTGTTTACCAGGCACACATAGTCCACACCATATGTGTTTGGACAGTGAAGCTTACAGTTTTACATTTGGTGCTATGCTCCAGCATTTTGGATTTGAGATAGAATGTTTCATATAAGGCAACAGTACAGAATGTCACCTTTTATTTGATGTTAATGGTGAGAGGTTACTATGTTTTGTTGTAGCCTCTGTAACTTTCTCACTCATTATTATTCATGATTCATTCATGATATTTCTCAATCTTGGCATCATCAGGATTACTTTAGTAGTGTTTAGAAACATGTTATCTACTCACTTAGACAGAAAATGACTAAACTCCAAAGAATAGCAGTGTGGTTTTAATATGATTTGACTCTTTGCAGGCTGTAAGGCTGTCTAGTCAATGAGGAAGGCTGTGCTTCTCTGGTCTCAGCTCTGAAGTCAAACCCCTCACACCTGAGAGAGCTGGATCTGAGTAACAATGACCTGAAGTATTCAGGAGTGAAGCTGCTCTCTGCTGGACTGGGGAATCCCCACTGTAAACTGGAGACTCTGAGGTCAGTATTCCTGTATCACTCAATAAACACACACACACTGGACACACACTGGACACACACACACACTGGACACACACACACACACTGGACACACACACACACACACACATACACACACTGGACACACACACACACACACACACACACACACACACACACACACACACACACACACACACAAACACAAACACACACTGGACACACGCACCTGACACACACACACACACACAAAGATTAATTTAGTAGTGTTTAGAAATATGTTATCTACTGTTAATAATGATACATTAATTCATTTATATACAGTACCAGTCAAAAGTTCGGACACACCTACTCATTCAAGGTTTTTTCTTTATTTTTACAAAATTTTATATTGTAAAATAATAGTGGAGACATCAAAACTATGAAATAACACATATGGAATCATGTAGTAACCAAAAAAGTGTTAAACAAATGAAAATATATTTTATATTTGACATTTTTCAAATAGCCACCCTTTGTCTTGATGACAGCTTTGCACACTCTTGGCATTCTCTCAACCAGCTTCACCTGGAATGTTTTTCCAACAGTCTTGAAGGAGTTCCCACATATGCTGAGCACTTGTTGGCTGCTTTTCCTTCACTCTGCCGTCCAACTCATCCCAAACCATCTCAATTGGGTTGAGGTCGGGTGATTGTGGAGGCCAGGTCATCTGATGCAGCACTCCATCACTCTCCTTCTTGGTAAAATAGCCCTTACATAGCCTGGAGGTGTGTTGGGTCATTGTCCTGTTGAAAAACAAATGATAGTCCCACTAAGCCCAATCCAGATGGGATGGCGTATCGCTGCAGAATGCTGTGGTAGCCATGCTGGTTAAGTCTGCCTTGAATTCTAAATAAATCACAGACAGTGTCACCAGCAAAGCACCCCCACACCATAACACCTCCTCCTCCATGCTTTATGGTGGGAACTACACATGCCGAGATCATCCGTTCACCCACACCGCTTCTCACAAAGACACGGCGGTTGGAACCAAAAATCTCCAATTTGGACTCCAGACCAAAGGACAAATGTCCACCTGTGTAATGTCATTGCCCGTGTTTGTTGGCCCAAGCAAGTCTCTTCTTCTTATTGGGGTCCTTTAGTAGTGATTTATTTGAGGCAATTCGACCATGAAGGCCTGATTCACACAGTCACCTCTGAACAGTTGATGTTGACCTGTGTCTGTGACTTGAACTCTGTGATGCATTTATTTGGGCTGCAATTTCTGAGGCTGGTAACTCTAATGAACGTATCCTCTGCAGCAGAGGTAACTCAGGGTCTTCCATTCCTGTGGCGGTCCTCATGAGAGCCAGTTTCATCATAGCGCTTGATGTTTTTTGCGACTGCATTTGAAGAAACTTTAAAAGTTCTTGAAATGTTCCTTATTGAATGACCATCATGTCTTAAAGTAATGATGGACTGTGGTTTCTCTTTGCTTATTTGAGCTGTTCTTGACATAATATGGACTTGGTCTTTTACCAAATAGGGCTACCTTCTGTATACCCCCCCTACCTTGTCACAGCACAACTGATTGGCTCAAACACATTAAGAAGGAAAGAAATTCCACAAATTAACTTTTAAGAAGGCACACCTGTTAATTGAAATGCATTCCAGGTGACTACCTCATGAAGCTGGTTGAGAGAATGGCAAGAGTGTGCAAAGCTGTCATCAAGGCAAAGGGTGGCTATTTGAAGAATCTACAAAATAAAATATAGAAAATTTGTTTAACACTTTTTTAGTTACTACATGATTCCATATGTGTTATTTCATAGTTTTGATGTCTTCACTATTATTCTACAATGTAAAAAAATGTTTTTAAAACACTAAACAAAAATTTGAATGAGTAGGTGTGTTCAAACTTTTGACTGGTACTGTATATATACATTTATGAATAGATATGGCAGGTTTCAGGACTCTGATGTATCTGAAAATGTAAAAAATATATATTTTCACCACCAAAGAATGTCAGTGCGGTTTTAATATGATTTTACTCTTTGTCAGGCTGTCAGGCTGTCTAGTCACAGAGGAAGGCTGTGCTTCTCTGGTCTCAGCTCTGAGGTCAAACCCCTCACACCTGAGAGAGCTGGATCTGAGTAACAATGACCTGAAGGATTCAGGAGTGAAGTTGCTCTCTGCTGGACTGGGGAATCCCCACTGTAAACTGGAGACTCTGAGGTCAGTATTCCTGTAGTTGGTCAACAAGTGATAACTGTTCACCAGATCCACATGTGTTTACCAGGCACACATAGTCCACACCATATGTGTTTGGACAGTGAAGCTTACAGTTACAAATTTGGTGCTATGCTCCAGCATTTTGGATTTGAGATATAATGTTTCATATTAGGCAACAGTACAGAATGTCTCCTTTTATTTAAAGGTATTCATAAATATATATTTTTTACCGTTTAGAATTGAAAGCACGTATCTAGTTCGCCGTTTTTAAGTCGTAATTATTTGGACAAATTCCATTAGTCAAAAGTTTAGTGTTTGGTCCCATATTCCTTACCTGCAGTGATTACATCAAGCTTCTGATTCAACAAACTTGTTGAATGCATTTGCAGTTTGTCTTGGTTGTGTTTTGGATGATGTTTTTCCCAATAGAAACTGAATGGTGAATAATGTCCTGTCATTTTGGAGTCACTTCACTTGTATTGTCAGTAAGAATAGAAGATGTTTCTGAACACTTCTACATTCATGTGGATGCTACTATGATTATGAATAATCAAGAATGAATCCTGAATGATGATGAATGAGAAAGTTAAAGAGGAACAAGGATCATACCCCCTGTGTTATTGGTAATGGTGAGAGGTTAGCATGTTTTGTTGTAGCCTCTGTAACTTTCTCACTCATTATTATTCATGATTCATTCATGATTTTTCTTAATCATGTCATCATCAGGATTAATTTAGTAGTGTTTAGAAACATGTTATCTACTCACTTAGACAGAAAATTACTCCAGTCATCATCCACTATTCAGTTACTATCGGACAAAACATAACCCAAAACACAACCAAAACAAACTGCAAATGCAACCAACGAGTTTGGGACCAAATACTAAACTTTTGACTACTTTAATACACTATAAGTGAATTGGTCAAAATACTTATGACTTCTTCAAATAGGGGGACTAGATACATAAAGTGCTTTAATTTTTCTAAACGGTGAAACAGATATATATGAAAATACTTTTCAAATAAAAGGTGACATTATATACTGTCACCTCATATGAAACATTTGATCTCAAATCCAACATGCTGGAGTATAGAGCCACATTTAAAATGTTAGCTTCACTGTCAAAATAGATATGGTGTGGACTGTATACTCAATACAATCTAAATATGATACCTCACTGTCTGTCTTTTGACTGATACTGCTTTTTAAACTGCTCTGGTCAGTCTACTCAAATATTTGTACTATACATGTTTCTCTCTGCAAGCAATATTATGATAATTTCTAAAAATGATACATTAATTTATGAATAGATATGGCAGGTTTCAGGACACTGATTTATCTTAATATGTAGAAAAAATATACTGCTGCTATTTTGACCACCAAAGAATAGCAGTGTGGTTTTAATATGATTTGACTCTTTAAAGGCTGTCAGGCTGTCTAGTCACAGAGGAAGGCTGTGCTTCTCTGGTCTCAGCTCTGAAGTCAAACCCCTCACACCTGAGAGAGCTGGATCTGAGCTACAATCACCCAGGAGACTCAGGAGTCAGACTGCTCTCTGCTGGACTGGAGGATCCACACTGCAGACTGGAGAAACTCAAGTATGTAGAGGGTTTATGTCAATGTTCATATCAGACATGTTGGAGTTATCAGGCTAGTTAAGACAAACATTCTGACCACCACTTGGACTAAGTTATATAAAGACTGTGTGTGTTTGTGTGTGTGTGTGTGTTTCCTGTGTGTGTGTGTGTTTCCTGTGTGTGTGTGTGTGTCCTGTGTGTGTATGTGTCCAGTGTGTGTGTGTGTGTCCAGTGTGTGTGTCCAGTGTGTGTATGTACAGTATGTGTGTGTGTGTGTGTGTGTGTGTGTGTGTGTGTGTGTGTGCACGTGTATCAGTACACACACACACACTGTACACACACACACACTGGACAAACACACACACACACACTGGATACACACACACACACACTGGATACACACACACACACACTGGACACACACACACACACACACACACTGGACACACAAACACACACACACCGGGCACACACACACACACACAGGACACACACACACACACAAACTGGACAAACACACACACACTGGACAAACACACACACACTGGACACACACACACTCACACTGGACACACACACACACACTGGACAAACACACACACACTGGACAAACACACACTGGACACACACACACTGGACACACACACACACACACACATAAACACACACTAGAGACACACACACACACTGGACACACAAACACTCACACTGGACACACACACTTACACTGGACACACACACACACACACACTGGACACACACATACTGGACACACAAACTGGACACACACACACACAAACACACACTGGACACACAAACAAAAAGGAAACAAACACACACACTGGACACACACACACACACACTTGACACACACACACACACTGGACACACACACACACTGGACACACACACACACACACACACACACACACACACACACACTGGACACACACACACAATGGACTCACACACACAAACACACACTGGACACACACACACACTGGACACACACACACACACTGGACACACACACACACACTGGACACACACACACACACTGGACACACACACACACTGGACAAACACACACACTGGACAAACACACACATACTGGACACACACATACTGGACACACACACACACAAACTGGACACACACACACACACACACTGGACACACACACACACTGGACACACACACACAAACTGGACACACACACACACACACACTGGACACACACACATACTGGACACACACACACACACTGGACACACACACACACACACACACTGGACAAACACACACATACTGGACACACACAGACACACTGGGCACACACACACTGGACAAACACACACACACACACTGGACAAACACACACATACTGGACACACACACACACACACACACACACTGGACACACATACACTGGACACACACACACACTGGACACACATATACACTGGACACACACACACAAAAAGGAAACACACACACTGGACACACACACACACACACAAAAAAACACACACACACACAGTGGACACACACACAGAGTAGACACACACACACACACTCACACTGGACACACACGTACACAAAAAGGAAACAAACACACTGGACACACACACACACACACTGGACACAGACACACACACACACACACTGGTATATGCTGACTGTGTGTGTGTGTGTGTGTGTGTGTGTGTGTGTGTGTGTGTGTGTGTGTGTGTGTGTGTGTGTGTGTGTGTGTGTGTGAGTTCAGTTGTATCCCTCAATGACTGTCTGTTCTTCTGCTTACCGCTACAGTGTGGAACATGGTGGAGAGAACACAATGAAACCTGGACTTAGAAAATGTGAGTGTTGACTGCTGTGAAGAATATGACCAAGAATAAGTCTTAATCTCAAAGTCAAAGTCAAAGACCACCATCATTACTTACTTGGTCATATTAAATATCAGCTGTAGTTCTACAGAAGCACAAATCAGGGATACCAAAGTTTACAAAGAGTTGCTTTGACAATGTGTGTGTCTGTGGCGTGTTCTGAACACACACACACACACACACACACACACACACACACACACACACACACACACACACACACACACACACTGGGTACACACATACACACACACACACACTGGGCACACACACACACACAGACACACACTGAACACACACACACACACACACACACACACACACACACTGGACACACACACATGCTAGACACACAAACACTGGACACACAAACTCACACTGGACACACACACACACACTGGACACACACACAGACACTGGACACACACAATGGAGACACACACACTGGACACACACACACACCGGACACAAACTGGACACACACAATGGAGACACACACACACACACACACAGACACACACTGGACACACACACACACACACACACACTGGACTCACACACATGCTGGACACACAAACACTGGACACACACACACACACACACAAACTGGACACACACACACACACTGGACACACAGAGGAGACACACACACACTGGACACACACACACACTCTGGATACATACACACACTGGACACACACTCACACATCTTCCAAACAGATACCTCATTCGAGCACTAAGTGTCCAACAAACACAGACATCACTTCAAAACCTGATAAACTCCAATGAACAAATAGACATGCAGGGCACCAGTCTAGTGAGGACCAGTGGTTGCTAGGCAGTTTCTGGATCCCAGGTTCCAGAACAGCTTCTATCCCAGTTCTATCTGCCTGTTAAATCAAGCAACCTAAACTGTTTCCATCAGACTTTTAGAACATCACTGAATTTTTTTTTTCCTTTTATGATATTTTACCACTTTGCATGTTTTATTGATGTTCTTATGATATATTTTACTGTTTGTGTGTACGTACCACAGGAGGTTGGTGGGACCGTAGTTGGGGAGGACAGGCTTGTAATGGCTGGAGCGGATTGAGTGGAATGGTATCAGATACATTAAATACATGGTTTCCATGGTTTCCATGTGTTTGATGCCATTTAATTGTCTCAGTTCCAGCCATTATTATGAGCCGTCCTCCCCTCAGCAGCCTCCACTGGTATGCACTGTCCTATATGAGCTCCAACAAGGAATTCCAATGTATGTATTACTTTTAATACCTGCAAATGGCAAATAAACTACTTGAACTCCTTATGAGTGTCTGCAGCCGACTAGGCTGTTACCGTCTGACAAGATGCCATCTGACATTACAGGAATATTCTGCAAATGTTGATGAATCCACCCAAAGCAACATGCAGTCTTTCCACTAGACTCCCATGAAGTCATAGTGGGACGTTATGAGTTGACGTTAAGGTAACATACTCAGAACAGACTGCACTTTGTTGATCCTGTTTTAGATGTTACATTTACATTTACATCATTTAGCAGACGCTCTTATCCAGAGCGACTTACAAATTGGTGCATTCAACTTATGATAGCCAGTGGGATAACCACTGGGGGGGGGGGGGGGGGGGGGGGGTAGAAGGATTACTTTTATACTATTCCAGGTATTCCTTAAAGAAGTGGGGTTTCAAGTGTCTCCGGAAGGTGGTGAGTGACTCCGCTGTCCTGGCGTTGTGAGGGAGCTTGTTCCACCGTTGGGGTGCCAGAACAGCGAATAGCTTTGACTGGGCTGAGCGGGAACTGTGCTTCCGTAGAGGTAGGGGGGCTAGCAGGCCAGAGGTGGATGAACGTAGTGCCCTCGTTTGGGTGTAGGGTCTGATCAGAGCCTGAAGGTAAGGAGGTGCCGTTCCCCTCACAGCTCCGTAGGCAAGCACCATGGTCTTGTAGTAGATGCGAGCCTCAACTGGAAGTCAGTGGAGTGTGCGGAGGAGCGGGGTGACGAGAGAACTTGGGAAGGTTGAACACCAGACGGGCTGCAGCGTTCTGGATAAGTTGTAGATGTATCCTGTGTTTAAACATTGAAACTCTTACAATAACACTTAAAATACCAATGGGATCATTATTTGTATGTCTTTTATGTTGGAAAACTAATTGTATATGGACATATGCTCCATAATTGTACTATTATACATGGATATATTGTACTTTTCATAATAAAACATACTTTAAACAAGAAAAAGCACGTTAATTGTGAAAACAATTTCGTTATCGATTTTACATTGTCCTCTCCCAGTCGCAGGTTGACGTTTTGTCATGAATCTTGCCCTGGAGGCAGAACTGCACGATTTCCTCTAGATATGCCAGCTGCATAGTCAAAATTGGCTATATCGTAAACATTTGTGGAAAATAATGTTGTTTTATGGTCTTAATTTAAGGTAAAGATTAGCAGTGAGGTTAAGGTTAGCATTAAAATCAGATATTATTACTTTATACCTGTGCCAGCTAGTGACCACTTTGCAGAACTGCCTCCAGGGCAAGATTCATGACAATAAATGCCAACCTGCCTCCCAGTCATCCCCTCCCTATCTCTACAAGGCTGCAGAACATGCAAGCTAGTGATGCGGGGGTTGTCTCATAACCCACAGTCCCCAGGCGGGTGGGTGGCAGGCAGGTTCAATACAGAGAAAACAATAGACTACATAAGAAAAATCCATCAATGGATCATTATTGTGCAATTTACACTAAGTGGACAAAACATTAACGACGCCTGCTCTTTCCATGACAGACGGAGCAGGTGAATCCAGGTGAAAGCTATGATCCCTTATTGATGTCACTTGTAGATGAAGGGGACGGGACAGGTTAAAGAAGGATGTTTAAGCCTGGAGACAATTGAGACATGGATTTTGTGTGTGTGTGCCATTCAGAGGGTGAATGGGAAAGACAAAATATTGAAGTGCCTTTGAACGGGGTATGGTAGTAGGTGCCAGGCACACCGGTTTGTGTCAAGAACTGCAACGTTGCTGGTTTTTTCATGTTCATGGTACACCACACAAAGGACATCCAGCCAACTTGACACAAGAATTGGCGTCAACATGGGCCAGCATCCCTGTGGAACACTTTCAACACCTTGTAGAGTCCATGTCCCGATGAATTGAGGCTGTTCTGAGGGCAAAAGTGGGGAGGTAACTCAATATTAGGAAGGTGTTTGATATAACGTCTTTTGATACAGCATTTATTAATGTCTTTAAAGTCATCAGCTGTAGGTGAGAGAGAGGAGAAGGACACGCCATGTGTTGTGTCGTTCACGGATGGGGGCCAGAAGGTCGGCGTGCCAAGATAGATTAGGGGCCACTGTTGCTAATCTTAGAAAGAGTACGTGATGGAATGGCCTGGCTAGGGTGCCACACGATACTATGTACGGGGATCCTTTTGTAGGAGATGAGTGACACTCAATAATGGTTGGCAACTGTGGGATGGAAGTAGCTCGGATATAAACTGAGAGATTTTCTATGGAAGTCATTCAGATGACAAGAGGCTACACCCGTACCGCTTGTCATTGAATCCAGTACTGTAACCATTAAATAACAATGAATCAACTCTCCATCTAAGTGGTCGACTACTCTCTTACATCCTGAAGTACGAGATACCAGAGAAACTCGTCATAACAGATTGGAGTCTAAACGAACAGGATGCAGTTTACAGCCGAACTAACAGGGAAGCAGACTTTCATTTTTTTAATAGGTTAAATTCTGCTTATCTGTGGTAAAGCTTAGCTGTAACGAACGTTTAAAATTCAATATTTTGTTGAGGGGAACAGATGAGTGGTATTCAAGTACGTAAACAGATGTAAGGAGAAGTAGCAAATAAGACAATAACATGGTGCTGTGATTCAACAACAAATGCTCAGAGCGATCATGTTGAATCATGGCACCAATGACAAAATAGGCAAACTACATTTTAATACACTCCTGAGTGGCACAGTGGTCTAAGGCACTGCATCGCAGTGCTAACTGTGCCACTAGAGATCCTGGTTCAAATCCAGGCTCTGTCGCAGCCAGCTGCGACCGGGAGACTCATGGGCGGCGCACAATTGGCCCAGGGTAGAGGAGGGAATGGCCTAAAACCTCAGCTAATAGAGCATGGCGTTTGCAACGCCAGGGTTGTGGGTTCGATTCCCACGGGGGGCCAGTGTAAAAAAAAAAAAAATTCATTAACTGTAAGTCGCTCTGGATAAGAGCGTCTACTAAAATGTAAATGTAATAAAGATCAAGTTGGGGATTTGATTCAAGTATTTAATTACTAATATTGGATGAACTAATAAAAGTAATGGATAGCCAACTTAGTAGACTGATATCTGGAAAAACAGTCTCCATTAAGAGTTAATCAGAGCTTCATTTTACCTCGAAGAGAGAGAAAGGAAACAACGAAATTATTACAGACAAATCCGCATTTAAAACAAGTATCTTTTAAAAGTAGTGAAAATCAGACAATGTGCAAATGGATGTTAAGTAAATGAGGATTTTTCTATGTGGAACTGTATCTTAGTGATTTATCAGCATGGACAGATAATGACTATCCTCAAGCTGGTAGTTTTAAAAGGGTTAAATTACAAGTAGAGCGAAAGTATATAATTGATAATACAGCCATAAGCTACCCGAAATGGGATTTAAATGACATGAAAGAGGTGTATAAATCATGGGATTTAATGAGTGCACAATGGATTGTAAATATCATTAGAAAGGAGGAAAAGTAAGTTAAGAAATGAGGTAATTTGGCAAAGGAGCAACATAATCTACCTTATGAAAAGAGTCAGTCCACAAGGGGCTATAAAAGGATCTGACAGTATGAAAGGAATTTATCCACAGTTAGCGAACTCTATTCAGCCTCCAGCTTCTAGTACAGGGGAAGACGTAGAAGAGGATAGTGACAATATGATTGGTTATATCCACAGTTAGCGAACTCTATTCAGCCTCCAGCTTCTAGTACAGGGGAAGACGTAGAAGAGGATAGTGACATATATGATTGGTTATTTATAGAATCTTATGGGGGTTAGGCAAAAAAAAAATAATTCCTAAAATCAGGTAAAAATATATGTTTCCTAAAGCTAAAACAGATAACTTTGAGATCAAACGGTGGTGCGAGGAATGCAGGCCATTGTGGTTCCAAAGGTTTGGTAGAGCTTTAGACACGGCAGAAAGAAGGTTTAGAGGTCATACAGGACGAATAAACACTGAAAAATGTAGATATACTAGAGAGTGGGTGATGATATTTACAATAATCAAAGCAAAAAAAAATAAAAAATCGATTTAAACAATAGATTAGCAAATAAAATGATGTAATTTTTCGTTGAAGCAGGGGAAGGATAATAATGGAGGAAGAGGAAGGTCCAATGGTAATTCCAGAGGAGGAAGAAGGAGCTTTAACAGAGACAGGGATACTAGCAATTATTGTAAACACTGGGGACATTGGGTTGGAGACTGTAACGTTAGAATACAGGATGAGGAGAGACGAAGATATGGAGATAGAGAGAGGGGAAATTGGACTCCTGCCCAACCGCACCCTAATTCCCAGAATACACCTAGAGAGGAGAAGGCCGGGTAATCTATTATGGGGACAATGACATACAACACCGATAAGCAGGGAGGAGGTTAAACACATGATCAATGCACCACAACACCGATAAGCAGGGAGGAGGTTAAACACATGATCAATGCACCACAACACCGATAAGCAGGGAGGAGGTTAAACACATGATCAATGCACCACAACACCGATAAGCAGGGAGGAGGTTAAACACATGATCAATGCACCACAACACCGATAAGCAGGGAGGAGGTTAAACACATGATCAATGCACCACAACACCGATAAGCAGGGAGGAGGTTAAACACATGATCAATGCACCACAATTGCATATTTCGGTTAGCCCATTACAAATACCACAGTTAAGTTTATGTGTATCTGGTAAAATAATTCCATTTCTAATAGATACAGGGGCAACTATGTCATGTTTAAGGCAACCAGATTGAAGGTGTCCTTTAAGTAATCAGAAAGTCCAGTCTATTGGAATTAGTGGAACTGTGCAATTGATCCTATATCTCTCCCATTACAAATTGATCCTATATCTCTCCCATTACTAATTGATCCTATATCTCTCCCATTACAAATTGATCCTATATCTCTCCCATTACTAATTGATCCTATATCTCTCCCATTACAAATTGATCCTATATCTCTCCCATTACAAATTGATCCTATATCTCTCCCATTACAAATTGATCCTATATCTCTCCCATTACTAATTGATCCTATATCTCTCCCATTACAAATTGATCCTATATCTCTCCCATTACTAATTGATCCTATATCTCTCCCATTACTAATTGATCCTATATCTCTCCCATTACAAATTGATCCTATATCTCTCCCATTACTAATTGATCCTATATCTCTCCCATTACAAATTGATCCTATATCTCTCCCATTACAAATTGATCCTATATCTCTCCCATTACAAATTGATCCTATATCTCTCCCATTACAAATTGATCCTATATCTCTCCCATTACAAATTGATCCTATATCTCTCCCATTACAAATTGATCCTATATCTCTCCCATTACAAATTGATCCTATATCTCTCCCATTACAAATTGATCCTATATCTCTCCCATTACTAATTGATCCTATATCTCTCCCATTACAAATTGATCCTATATCTCTCCCATTACAAATTGATCCTATATCTCTCCCATTACAAATTGATCCTATATCTCTCCCATTACAAATTGATTTTGGAGGATATTATTTTTCAACATTCATGTATAGGAAGTGCTACAACTCCTATGGCGTTAATGGGAAGAGACCTTTTAAGTTAACTCAATGCCACCATTTTTTGTTCACCAGATGGCATCGAGGTACATGGAACAACATAGGCTATTTTATGAACAAAGAGCAGGAAGTCGTTTTAATCTGAAAGAGTGCATAATAAATTCTATGAATGTGTATGATGATTTGATAGAAGTTTGGATAATAAGCTTTGACATAACATTATATTGTGGTTCCGTACATCAATGCCAGTCATATAATATCAAGGAGTGGTATGGAGAGCGTGAGGTTATTTTAGAGTGTAGTGGAAAAGTATATATGTTTTAATGAGAGGCTTGACTTTGACGGAGTTTCCTGAAGGTTAGAGAATTGGTGAGGATCCAATGACAGGAAGGTCAGTGTCCTGGAAACTACAGTCTGGTTGTTTGGGTTCCGCTGGGAGTTTGTTTGAGGAAGTTGATTCGTGTCGATTAAGAATCGTAAAAAAAAAACACGAAAGGATTGTTTGATGTGAGTACCTAGGAGTTTCTAACGTTCTATATGGAGTATGTGACGATGTGAAAATAGGATGAATTTTATGTGTGTGTAATCGATTACTAGAGAGGTGATAAAGTGATCATTTGAATAATATGTATGTATTAACTTGCTCACCCTAACGTAGACGTTTAGCAACGTGATTGGTTCAAATTGAAAGACACAATTATTTAACAGGAATAGCGAGACAATTTCGAGGTATTCATTTTTTTGCGTTGCCTAATGCTTTGCTAGATTAAACGATAGAGAACGGTGACGTAATGTCAATCAATAAATTGGATATTAATACAATGGATACAAATTCAATATATGCTGATCAACTATTAAGTCGCTCTAAATGATGTAAATGTAAATGTAAATCAACTACAGCAGGTGTTTGGTTTGATACTTGTAGCCTACTCAGAAAGGACAGTTACCTAGATCTGCTGACTTCTAATAATGGTGGATTGGTGGATTCATAAGAGCTGTGGCTATGATCTTAGTTGATAACAGGGGATACTAATAGGATAGTGACGAAGCACAGGGAGGATGTTTTCTTAATGGGAAGTGAAGCAAGGGGACAAAGAGAATTAAAATACTATTAAAAAACAGCAGGGATAAAAAAAGCTGTTGGAAAGAAGCAGAGAATGAAAGATAACATTGACTGAGGAATATAGAAACTTTTAGCTGAGGTAACTACAGAAATATTACTGACCCAATATCCTAACAGATAAACTGAACCCAAACATGAAGCTACTACAGCAATCTAGGATTGTTAAAGTTGTAAAGTAAGTTTTTAAAACCCTACGATAGAGGTAAAGGCAGAACGCTGTTTGAGAATGGTTTTTATTTGTTGTTTGGAGAGTTTCTAGGTGTTGATCTGTGGGTGTTAGCAACTGGGGTTGGCTGAACGTGAGAGAGCTGTAAGTGTCATAATGGGTTAAGTTTGGTGTACCCGGATCACTGGTTGCTGTGGAAAGGGAGGAGGTAAAAGGGTGGTGAGTGTTAACAGTGAGAAATGGCTAGCTAGTTAGTGGTGTTAACTAGTAGCGTTTAGATTGGTGACGTAACTTGCTCTGCGACCTTGAAGTAGTTGTTTGCCTCGCTCTGCAAGGTCGCGCCTTTTGTTTGAATGACTGCTGTTAATGTGTGCAGAGGGTCCCTGGTTCAAGACCATGTAGGGAAGGAAGCAAAACTGTCACATTGATGCTGTTGACCTAGATCACTGGGTGAATTGATAAGATTATACGAAAGAGATTGTCCTACCAACCCATGGCGGCTAGGATAACGTGGTAGATTAAGTGGCATCCCTGTGAATAGATGTTTTATTTGTTTTGACTATAACTTAACAATAATTTGTCACCTGCTAAAAGACAGCGATAGAGGATAATAGAGATTGTAGAGGGTTTTCTGTGTTAAAAGGAAAGTAGGTTAATTGAGAGATGAGAAATGTCGAATTGGATTGTTTGAGTTGACTAATATTAAAATAATGCTGTCTAGTTATATGAATGCAAATATGTTATTAGGTAGTAGTGGTTTGTGGATAGAATTGACTGATGCCATGATTTAGTCCGCGGGTGAAAGAGAGTAGTGCTTGCTGTGCTATATCAGGATGTAAAGAATGCAAGGGTAATGTGGAGCAGATATCTGAATAGTTGAATATGGAACGTTCTTTGACAATTGTTTTATTATTATTATTACATTCTATAGTTTGTTTAACCATCAGTGAGTTATGCAGACAGCTAATTCATTCTAAAAAACGATAATCTGTTTCTGGTACGTTGAACAATGGGAGGTAGTTTTTACTATTATGCTGATGGAGAAGTACACATATTTTGTTAGTTCTGAATTTATTAAACAATAGGTTTATATTTCAATACATCACTGCAACAAGTTGAGCACATTAAATTACAGAAAAGGGGTTATAGATGTTCATCTTTTGAGAGATTTTATGTAATCTTCTTCTGGAGTAGTTATGAGGAATTAGATTGAAACAAACGATTATTGATGTGAGGTAGGACAGGGTATATCTGCATCATGTTTTGTGTGTAATTAATATTTTTGGATTGCTTATTATAATTGAATGTTAACGAAATATATACTTTCTCTTCCAGGAAAATTGGGGTTTCCTTATCTCTCATTGGGATGTTTCCAGTCTGTGGGCTAGGGGGAGCAGTTAGTAAAATGTGTCAGTCTTATAATTAGGTCATAAGAGGGAGCTACCAAATTAAATAAGGCCTGGCTAGTTTTGTTTATTGTTTTCCAATAGGGTTTTTCAAATAACCACACACAACCCACCTATTATAATGGTTATATAGGGTTTTTATTTTTATTTTAGGGGGTTTTAACGGGTCAAAGATGATAAGTCTTAAAGGAACACACACATGGAACTTTCTGAAGTTTTTTGTTTTATATGTGAGTTTTGGGTAAACACGTGATTTATTTTGAGAAGAAATGTAATGATGACTTACTGTACACTGGGGATGCAAAACATTTATGAAATGTTTTGACTTTGGTTAATGATTAGTTTATACTATAGAATGGAACACTTCTTTGAAGGGTTTGAATGACCTCTGAACTCTGTCTTGACTTTCTAGTGTGAATTGGTCACCCACACTGGAAATCCTAGAGGCATAGGATGAGGAATTCAAGGTAATGTATTATACAGAGTTGAGGGTAATTTATTATACTGATAATTATGAAGAATTGTATAATTTGGCAATAGTCATATCTATGATTCAGACCATAATAAGGTCAGAGTGAGAGAGCTAGTCCTGAATGAGGAACATTCAATGTACTCTAAACTGAAATAAAACGACATAGAATAATAATTAGTCCTCTCCCTCCTTGTATTAACATTAACTGATACATCTCTAGCTGTAATAACTGCCATGTTAGTAATCGTTTGTACAGATCTTAAAATCAATCCCCGAAAAATTTGAAAACAACACCCCATAACTATAGCTACAGTAAGTACTATTGCCACTAGAGGACATATAATACTTGCCATCCATGTTCCTATGGAATTACCACTAAAAAAAACTTTGAAAAGACTTCAACAGCATTCAAATTACCATATCCTCCTAATTTTAATATAATAGCATCCAATGCTAATGATTAACATCTCAGACCCAATTCTTAAAAACCCATGATTGTTAAAATATACAATGTTCAACTCCGCCTTTGTCCTCCTAATACACATGATATAACATACACATTATAACACTCTATTATCGCTCCCTGTTACATCATCACATCCCTAGACTATTCCTGCTTTAATAATTCAACCAAAATCACATCATATTAAAATATCATAACCCCATGATGATAACCAATTAAGTACTTGCCTATCAACATAGATATTTACCACTCTAAACATCCATATCAATATCACCCCATACTTCAAATCTATATCATTACTAATATGTTAATACTTTAACCCAATTAATCAACATGTTCATGATTTCATTCACAATCCTCACCTTAACTTCCATGTTTCAAACAGTATGAGTCAACAATGTCTATTCAATAAATCATATAAATGTATCCTAAGACATGACCTTAATGTATCACTGGTTAAACCCATAATATCTATAGAAAACCTTTCTATCCTTATACATACTAATAATTCACTTAAATCACTCATTAATCTTATAAATTATAACCAACCAAATTACTTAACTCAACCAAATGTAAAATGACAATTATTATTCACTTTATCCTTATCACTGAAAATGAAAACTCTCAACTTAATCACCCATTACAACTTTCAGAATGTATACTTATATTAACATACATTATAAACATTCATAATTCAATTATGACTTTCCTCATCCTGAAAATAAATACAGATCATTATCTCAATGCATTCTCAATACTATCACTTTAGCAGTGTATATACCTACTATCATCTCCAGATCGCCAGTTTCCTCGTAGCCATCTGTAGCATCGGTTGACCTGATACCTGTTCAATCTCCCCTCTATCCATACCTCCGTTGGTGTAGACTGGGTGATGATGCATGAACCTTCTTCCTTCACTAGTTCTCTGATCATGCAGAGTCCTTCTCCATTTATCACCGTCTCTCTGTGGAGTGTATCCTTCTATCAGCGTACCAATAGTCTCTGCTGCAAAAACACACAGACAAAACAAAACAATGCTCCGCCGAAGTGGTTCCATCTTCCTCCTCTGCGTTAGAAAAGTCCTACAATGGTACATATAGATCTAGGAATCTCTCTCTCTTACTTGCCCCTCCATCAAGGTAGCCATCAACCCCTATTACTAACCTTCCCACTTGGGTGTTGTCCATCAATGACTTCCTTAATCCTTTACCACCACATAGTCTCCAAGTTGCAAAAAATTTCCAGATTCTCCTGGTAGGTCTGTCAGAGAAGCCTTCACCTTTTCGTAAGATAGTATGCGAAACATTGTTAGTTGAGACACAGCATGCTACTTCATCCTGTCTTCTTATCAGTCCTGATAAGCCTTTTAGATTAGGAAGTGCACATCCTTGCAGCTTGTTGCAGTCCACTCCTGCCATAGATGTCACACCCTGGCTCTGGGACGCTATATGTTGAGCCAGGGTGTGTTCATTCTATGTGTTCTGTTTCTATGTTGGGAGTTCTAGTTTGTTTATTTCTATGTTGGCCTGAGTGACTCCCAATCGGAGGCAACGAGTGTCAGCTTGGCTGGTTGTCTCTGATTGGGAGCCATATTTAAACTGTCGGTTTTCCCTTAGTGTTTGTGGGATCTTGTTCGAGTTGGTTTGTGTTAGACCGTGAACTGTCACTTTATCGTTTTGTTTATTTTGTCGTATTTCGCTAAATAAAGAGTATGTTTGCCTGCAGCGCTGCGCCTTGGTCCTCCTCTCTTACCGACGATCGTGACAGAAGATCCCACCATACCAGGACCAAGCAGCATGTGCAGGAGCAGGCAGCCTGGACGTGGGAGCAGATCTTGGAAGGGCAGGGGTCCTGGACCTGGGAGGAAATCCAGGCCGGGATGGATCGCCGGCCATGGAAGGAGACGGTAGAGGCGCGACGGAGAGAGGAGCAACGGCGTAATCAGTGTCGTCGTCGGACGGACGAGAGGCAACCCCAAAACATTTTTAGGGGGGGGGCACACGGCATGGGCGACGGTGCAGCAGGAGGCAGCTACAGGGCGTAGTAGGAGGTTAGGTGAGGAGGCCACCAGGTTAAGGGGGCTATTGGCGCAGAGGGAGCAGGAGTTAGTGGTGCAGAGGGTAGAGTTACTGTAGGCGATAAGGGAGAGGGTGAGAATAGAGGCACGGCGAGAGGAACTAGGTAGGCAGCTGAGGGAGCGGAGGGTTATGACGAAACCCAGTCCCGCTCCTCACACCAAGCAAGTGGTGTGCATCACCAGTCCGGTCCGGCCCGTTCCTGCTCCCCGCACTAAGTTAATGGTGCGCGTCGCCAGCCCGGCCCAGCCTGTTCCTGTCCCTCGCACCAAGCCTACGGTGCGTGTCGCCAGCCCGGCCCGGCCTGTTCCTTCTACTCGCACCAAGCCTACGGTGCACGTCGCCAGCCCGGCCCGGCCTGTTCCGGCTACTCGCACCAAGACTACGGTGCACGTCGCCAGCCCGGCCCGGCCTGTTCCGGCTACTCGCACCAAGCCTACGGTGCGCGTCGCCAGCCCGGCCTGTTCCTGCCACTCGCACCAAGCCAGGGGTGCGAGACGTCAGCCTGGTAAGGCCTGTTCCTGCCACTCGCACCAAGCCAGGGGTGCGAGACGTCAGCCTGGTAAGGCCTGTTCCTGCCCCTCGCACCAAGCCTACGGTGCGCATCGCCAGCCCGGCCCGGCCTGTTCCTGCCACTCGCACCAAGCCTACGGTGCGCATCGCCAGCCCGGCCCGGCCTGTTCCTGCCCCTCGCACTAAGCCTACGGTGCGCATCGCCAGCCCGGCCCGGCCTGTTCCTGCCCCTCGCACCAAGCCTACGGTGTGCGTCGCCAGCCCGGCCCGGCCTGTTCCTGCCACTCGCACCAAGCCTACGGTGTGCGTCGCCAGCCCGGCCCGGCCTGTTCCTGCCACTCGCACCAAGCCTACGGTGCGCGTCGCCAGCCCGGCCCGGCCTGTTCCTGCCACTCGCACCAAGCCAGGGGTGCGAGTCGTCAGCCTGGTCCAGCCCGTTCCTGCTACTCGCACCAAGCCAGGGGTGCGAGTCGTCAGCCTGGTCCAGCCCGTTCCTGCTACTCGCACCAAGCCAGGGGTGCGAGTCGTCAGCCTGGTAAAGCCCGTTGCTGCTCCACGCACCAAGCCAGGGGTGCGAGTCGTCAGCCTGGTCCAGCCCGTTCCTGCTACTCGCACCAAGCCAGGGGTGCGAGTCGTCAGCCTGGTAAAGCCCGTTGCTGCTCCACGCACCAAGCCAGGGGTGCGAGTCGTCAGTCCGGTGAGGCCCGTTCCGGCTCCACGCACCAAGCCAGGGGTGTGCATCGTCAGCCCGGTCCGGCCCGTTGCTGCTCCACGCACCAAGCCAGGGGTGCGAGTCGTCAGTCCGGTGAGGCCCGTTCCGGCTCCACGCACCAAGCCAGGGGTGCGAGTCGTCAGCCTGGTAAGGCCCGTTCCTGCTCTACGCACCAAGCCAGGGGTGCATATCGTCAGCCCGGTCCGGACCGTTGATGCTCCACGCACCAAGCCAGGGGTGCGCGTCGTCAGTCCGGCACAACCCGTGCCTGGGTCACCGGTGCCTAATCAGGTACCGGTCAACTGCTCCACAACGGAGCTGAAGCTAACCGCTCCTGCTACGTCCAGTTCAGCTCCAGCCAGCGGGGCCAGACCGGACCAGGGGCGCTTTGGGGGGATTATTGGAGGGTGGTGGCCAAGCCCGGAGCCAGAACCGCCGCCGAGGAGGAATGCCCACCCAGCCCTCCCCTGTTTTGCTCTGGTTGAGGCGCGGTCGCAGTCCGCGCCTTTAGGGGGGGGGGGGGTACTGTCACACCCTGGCTCTGGGACTCTATATGTTGAGCCAGGGTGTGTTCATTCTATGTGTTCTGTTTCTATGTTGGGAGTTCTAGTTTGTTTATTTCTATGTTGGCCTGAGTGACTCCCAATCGGAGGCAACGAGTGTCAGCTTGGCTGGTTGTCTCTGATTGGGAGCCATATTTAAACTGTCGGTTTTCCCTTAGTGTTTGTGGGATCTTGTTCGAGTTGGTTTGTGTTAGACCGTGAACTGTCACGTTATCGTTTTGTTTATTTTGTCGTATTTCGCTAAATAAAGAGTATGTTTGCCTGCAACGCTGCGCCTTGGTCCTCCTCTCTTACCGACGATCGTGACAATAGAAAGACCCCCTCTACATTCTTCCTTCTACCACCAATACATTTTCCCTTAAAACATTTCATCTAACCCATAACACATTACTTACTACTGCTCATATACTTTAATACAATATGCAAATATACCAAAAAATCCTCATACCATCAATACTACCCCCTTTTTTGAACACGTGAGTCACAATGTGATTCATGCTTTCAAAAACAAAACACCAACATTGTTTATTAAACCCTAATAAAAATGAAATTAAAATGACAACATTTGATAATACTTTAACTTACTTCTATCCCGTAAAGTAATCCTAGATTAGTACAATTAAACTATCAACAGGTATCCCTCATCCAAGATAACTCCCTCTCTCTTTAGTTATTTTATGGTTCGATTCATATATATTATTACCAAATTATAAACTTCTTCACAATTATCCTTATCATAACTAACCCCCAATTCAGCATGCCTCTAGGATTTACAGTGTGGGTGATCAAGTCACACTATAAAGCCAGGACAGATTGCAGAGGTCATTGAAATCATTCAATGAAATGTTCCATCCCACAGTATACTAATCATTACCAATATTGAAAACATTTCATAAATGTTGTGTATCCCAAATGTACATTAAATCCTCATGACAGTTATTCTCATAAGAAATTATGTATACCTAAAGCTCAGTCAAAAAATAAAAAACTTCATAAAATGCTCCTTTAAGATGTATCACCTTTGACCTGTTGAAACTCCTAACACTCAAAATAACAACCCTTTATAACATCATACTAGGTGTGTTGTGTTTTTATTTGAAAAACCCATTTGAAAAAAAAAAAAAAAAAAAACATGGCCTTAATTTGGTAGCTCCCTATTACAACCTAAAAATAAGACTACTTAATTTTACTAACTGTTCCACCCTAGCCCTGGGCAATATTCCAATGAGATAAGGAAATCCCCTTGTTCCTGGAATAGAAATTATACATGTTGTTAACATTCAATTACAATCAATAATCCAAAAATAGTAAGTACAGTGAGGGAAAAAAGTATTTGATCCCCTGCTGATTTTGTACGTTTGCCCACTGACAAAGAAATGATCAGTCTATCATTTTAATGGTAGATTTATTTGAACAGTGAGAGACAGAATAACAACAACAAAATCCAGAAAAATGCATGTCAAAAATTTTATAAATTGATTTGCATTTTAATGAGGGAAATAAGTATTTGACCCCCTCTCAACCAGAAAGATCTCTGGCTCCCAGGTGTCTTTTATACAGGTAACGAGCTGAGATTAGGAGCACACTCTTAAAGGGAGTGCTCCTAATCTCAGTGTGTTACCTGTATAAAAGACACCTGTCCACAGAAGCAATCAATCAATCAGATTCCAAACTCTCCACCATGGCCAAGACCAAAGAGCTCTCCAAGGATGTCAGGGACAAGATTGTAGACCTACACAAGGCTGGAATGGGCTACAAGACCATCGCCAAGCAGCTTGATGAGAAGGTGAAAACAGTTGGTGCGACTATTCGCAAATTGAAGAAACACAAAATAACTCTTCCGAGTCGGCGAACGCTTCGGCGCGTTCAAATCGCGGGCCGGCTTTAGGACCGCGCAGCATCCAAACCAAGTGACGCAGAGGGCTGCCGTCGATTTCATGCAGAAATGGAGACCCGAAGCTACGTTTTGAGTGTTTGTTTCATGTAAATACACCAACTAAAACCAAAGTTATGATAATTTCAATTCCATGAAAAAAGTGCGTCAAAATATGCGCTCTTTTATGAGCGCTTTGCATTTATTATAATAACTTTGTCGTCTTTTGTGATAAAAAGGAACGGAAAAAAACGTGTGCTTGTGCTAACCCGGTTCTTCAGGATGCACACGAGTATATAAACATTCATTCCCATGACAACTAGCCATTGCGAAAGAACGAACGAGAGGAATTAGTTCAGTTCATGAGTAGTTTTGGAGAGTTTTTCACGAGTTAGTATTTCAATTGTTAGTATTTCAAGAGTTTTATTGTCAGCAGTATCGTTTTTGTGAAGCAATATGAGGCGCACACTTCACGTTGAACAAGCCGTCGACTTGTTATTCCAAATGAGCGATGAAGAAACTTTGGAAAGTTCGTCGTCAGACAATGAGAGTGGCCAGGATGACTTCGAGGACCCTGTGGTCCTCGAACGCCAGTGGTTATACCTACTTTTTATTGTAAATAGTTATTTATTGCTTGTATATATCACCAAAATACTTTTATATGTTCATATTTGCACCTTGTGGTTCAATTTGAAGCTTTTTAAATGCTTGGTTCACCATGTTTGAGGGTTTTACAATAAAAAAACCATCTTTTTTCTAAACGGACTTTGTGTTTTCTGTGTGTGTTTGGGTCCAGTGTGTTGAAATAGTATGTCAAAGTGAAAAACTTACTAACAGATCATATAGGTGAGGTTGTGCTGAAAAAAAAGATACCCAACATTGGTCTGGTAAACATTTCTTTATGTAGTATATCAGGGCAAAATTGAAGGTACCCAAAAACGGCCAAAAAAGCTCCAGACTCCGAAGAGTTAACTGTCAATCACAAATTCAGCAGGGGATCAAATACCTTTTTCCCTCACTCTATGTGTGTATGTATGTGTGTATATATATGTATAAATATTTATATGTGTATATGTATGTGTATGTGTATTATCTCCCGAGTGGCGCAGTGGTCTACTAGAGATCCTGGTTCAAATCCAGGCTCTGTCGTAGCCAGCCGCGACCGGGAGACCCATGGGGCAGCTCACAATTGGCCCAGCGTCGTCCAGGGTAGGGGAGGGAATGGCCGGCAGGGATGTAGCTCAGTTGGTAGAGCATGGCGTTTGCAACGCCAGGGTTGTGGGTTCTATTCCCACGGGGGGCCAGTATGGAGCAAAAAAATAAAATAATGTATGCACTCACTCACTCTGGATAAGAGCGTCTGCTAAATGACGTAAATGTAAATATATGTGGGTGTGTATATATAAAAACATGGGGGACTGGAAGTGATGCAGACAATTACATTGATGGAAGATACAATCTATCTGCAATATTAAACTGATCTACCCCCTTAAAAAAAACAAATAAATAAAATAATAATATTAATTACCTGAAAATTGTATGTCATCCAGTCTTAAAATGTCTGCAAAAATTAATATTGAAATATTGTTAAATATTTAAAAAACCATTGTTATACATTGAGTAAATTGTCATCCATTGAGAGAGGGATATAGAATAGTATACTAACGTGCTAGGTAATTATTTTCTACAACTGTGATGTAACTGAACATCCACTAGGTGGAGCCAGTGGTCCACTCTTGATTAGACACTTCACATAAAATAGAAATTTGTTTGGTAAAAACAGTAGGATAAATACATATGTAGGTATATATATATATATATATAATATTATACTAACATTCTAGATACACACACACACACACACACACAATCAACTGACTAGTAATTTTTTTATAACTGTGATATAACTGAACATCCACTAGGTAGAGCCAGTGGTCCACTGTTGAGTAGAGACTTGGTTTGGCATGCATGTTCATGGGTTCTGAGACACCTTGAGACATGTCACATAAAATTGACATTTGTTTGGTATAAACAGTAGGATATATACATATGTAGGTAGAGTCCATTCTCGTTTAAAAAAATCAATAACACATAATCTCATTCATTATATACTATATCATTTATACAATACATTATTAAAAACATTCATTTATACAACATAAATAATATATATATATATATATATGCATAGTTAGATATAGAAGCCTTCATCATATTGAAAATTCAACTCACCTTCAAAATGCTCCAAGAGGAATAAATGATTCAAGGAGTCTCTTTAAGATGTATGTCTTCAGGTCTTCTGGTCCTCTGGGTCTTTTTTTTTGGTTGACTGAGACATCCCACGGACGCTCTTTTATGGGGTCAAATGGATCTGTTTAGGTCAGCAGTAAAACGGGACATATTTAAGAATACAATTGTTTTTTTTGTTTTTAATTGACTGAGACTTCCACTGGACATTCCATCCTCGGACGCCTCCCGGACATTCCCGGACACCCCCCCCCCCTGAGAGCTATTTATAAAAGGTTAAAGTTTAAACAGGTTTAAAAAAGTAGTTTCAAAGACACTTGGGGGACCCAATGTGTACATTCAGTTCCCTTGTGTGTAAGGGACCCCCTAGATGAGCAAACTGTTGACCATTAAAATATGGATAGCTGAGAACTCTTTCTAAAAGGGTAAACAGGTTTACAAAACAGTTGTTTTAAAGAAACACCACACACGCTGACACACACACACACACACACAACCCAAAGAACCAGTGGCTCTTGTGGAGAGAGAGAGAGAGAGAGAGAGAGAGAGAGAGAGAGAGAGAGAGAGAGAGAGAGAGAGAGAGAGAGAGAGAGAGAGAGAGAGAGAGAGAGAGAGAGAGAGAGAGAGAGGGACGGAGAAAGAGAGAGAGAGAGCTGTAATTCATTGAAGGTAAATACAATTTTCTTTCAAACCTTTTATTTTCTTCTAAAATGTTACTACATAAAATGGAAGCATGTATATACAAGTTATTAAAGTTCACTATACAATATTGAATATTAAACTATGACACTAATGTTTACTGCTAAACCTTTATATGGATCATAAACATTATTATTACACAATACTGCACCTTACTAAACAATACATGTTTAAATGTATAATTATTATAATAATCATAATTTTTCTCCTTTTCAGGGGCCTTTTGTAACCCGACACCCCCATCAGTCTCCAAATCCCCGTCTTCAAGCTGTGAGGGACTCAGACGTTGCCTCTTCCACCAGGCTCTCCATGGCCTTCAAGGTTTCGCATGTTTTCTTTTCGATGATAGATCAACCTTCTTGCCGATAAGCCCAAGTTTTGTCTTGAGAACAGAAGGGACCATCTTCGTAAATGTTCACGATGGTGGAAAAACTGTTGCACTTGTTTCATCATATCAAGCACCTTAAACCAATCTCGCCACTTGAAGCTAAAGACAGGCACAAAATAGTTGACCTCTGTGCAAGCGTTTGAAAATACATACGAACTAACAGATTTGGTGGCATTTGCGCTGTCGAATTCAGAACAACCTAAAATTGTCACTTTGGAGTCTGGACTCTACGCTACTGAAGAGATTCGTATGACTTTCAAATCATCTCGCCCGCAGACTTCCTCTTCCAGTGCGTACCCAGTCAGGGATGGTCCATTCAGGGCCTTTTAGATCTGACATAGAGCAAGTCTTATCTTAAGCCATTCCCTCATGCGAAACGCAGGAGAAAAACTGAAAAAGGTTGTTGAGACAGCTGTGTGTGAAAATCTTCACTGTTGAATCGTCCGGTTGGCCTCCACTCATATCAATCCCACCATTAAAACAATCAGGTGCATCACAAAGAATGGCATCGATGGTTTTGTCCTTGTGGCCCAGACATGAAGGACACAATACACCTAGAATTGGTCTATGAGAAGTGTTTTCTGGAGTTTTCTGTGGTTGATCTCTCTTGAGGTTTCTTGTCGCTCGTAGTGTTCACAGGACAAGTCTAACACTTACTTATACTCAGGCAGACCTACCCAGAAATTACTTTTTCATTCTACAAGGGGTCACAAGCTCACTACACAGCAGCTCCATAAGTTCACTAAAAAAATTCCCAACTGTTTCACATTTTTCAAACAGTTCAAACTTTAAGTTCAACTAGGTCAGTACACGACACATCAATCACCAGGCCATTACTTTTTATTTCAAACATGTTGTAGAGGGTTCTTTGCACAGTGCTGATATTCTCTTATTCTCAAACAAACTTTAAACTTTAGAAAATGACACAGACAACGGCTTCTGAGTATATATAAAATATCTTTAGTTATGCAATTGCAGGCAGAAGTTAATACAGAGTCAACAGGATGTGTGTAGCTCTTCATAAGTTCTGCAAATTGTCCAAAACAATCTCTGCTTTTCATCCAAGCACGCCCCTCCCTGGCAGATCAGGAGCCACCATGTTTTCTTCTTGTGGCTGTGTGGAAGCAACGAGAAATTGAAACAATCGAGGTCTACCTGTTCCTCCAGTTGATCTCTATCCCATGTCCTTGACTACACGCCCAGACCAGCTGCAGGGAGCTAGAGGGAACCATCCTTACCAAAAGCACAGCATTGGTAGTTAAGAAATGTCTCTACTATTGTTAATCATATTCATTGTTAACTATTAATATTTAACAAATCAGGTGAATATGTGCTCTTTCTCTCACAGCATAATAGATCATATATTCCCCATCAATGTGCTTTACTTCAAAGAAACAGCTGCACTATCAAGTTACATAAGCACACACCCTAAATAGTGAAGAGAACGTCCGGACAGTATGTCCTTAAAAGGTCATAAACACAGGACACAGGAAAACTCACCAATCACTTTTTGACAGCAACCGTCTACTATATTCTCTCTCACAGGAGTCTGTGAAACAAGACAGTTGGAGATTGAAACATTGTATGTGTATTCCCCTCCCCCAACTGCTCTGTTCACTCAGACAAACAAACCAGACTGCAGTTTCCCACGCAAGAATTGACTTAAAATCCTACATTACTTGATATCTTTCAGAAATACATAATTCCTCCCCCCCCCTCATAATTCCATAGGTCTATAGGAGTGTCCCAGGTTTTCATTACAACCATTTCTAGTGCATATTGTATATGGTTTCAATATCTTACTATCAGATTTGATAAATAACAGATTATAACATGACATTATGTTGGCTTGGCTGATAAAAAGGGTAGATTGAATTTCTCTTGGCAGTTGTGGCTCCCAGGTCTACAGCCAATCAAGGACTAGCTACCCATCCCCCACTGCTGCTCTCACCCCCCACCCCCCACCCCCCACCCCATCCCCTGACATGCTGGACTCTCAGGTTCTGTTCAATAAAGTGCAGCACAGCACAGGACAGTACAACTTTATTAGTCCATGTTACAGGGAACAAAGGGAATTTGTCTTTCTGAAGGGGGTTGGTCACAGATCTGCCAGTTCAGATCAAATCCCACGTTTTGTTGTCTGGCTCAGGACTCAAACCAGTGACCTTTCAGTTACTGGACTAATTCTCTAACTTCCACCTCCTAACACTTCTAGCATGGGCTTCCTAGGCAAAGTTCCTTTTACACTCTCCCATGTGTGTAGAAAACACGAGTCTGTCTCATGATCTGGTAATGAGGTAGTCCTGCCTTCAATTTCAAAATCAGTGTCACCCTCAGCTCAAGAGGGCATTACCTCTTGGTCTAATGGTCAAGACACTGTTTTTTCCCATGGGACACCTGGGTACAGATCCCGCCCATGAAATGTGCACACCTCTCCCAAGGCACCATTCCACTGCTTCCACCAATGTAGTGTTTTTTTGCAAACAGCAACGGTGTAATGCCCCTTTCGTCTCAAACCCGGGTCTCCCTGCCCGTAGGCAAACAAATATATTGTAGTGAATTCAGGGGGTCGCCCCAAACAGGTTTTGAACCTGGGTCCATCAACTGTCAAGCCAACACCTTAAGCGTGTTAGGTTCTAAATGAACCTAGTAAAACTCAGGGACGTTTAGTAAAGCTCAAACCAAGTTTATTCACCCATTGGTCATACAGCTGCATAAGACAAAGAACATATTCACACAAGCACTGGTATTTAACCCTTTCTCCTATGCTGAGCCCCTCCTTCCACATCTGAACAGCCAATACACCTCTGTTGCTATCCAGAAGATTAGTGATACATGTTCTTCCTCACTTCATCTAACCTGACCTCTGCCCAAATTGCTCACTCCTTCCCAACTCACGGCTGTCATGTTGACTTGTACCAGACTGTGTCTCTTCTCCTCCAATAGGATCCCTGATGACTAACAATAACATATCCTGACAGAATGGAAACGTTATACATTCCCCTCTCTCCCTCAGTGACATGAAGAAGTCTATTTCATGTTTAGAAGTCAGAACCCAACAAGCGCTACGCCAAGAGGACTGAACCTCTTGATGATATGGCTAGGTGTTGGATTAAGGTCGCTACATTACCCCCTTCCTTGGGGAGAGCATGCCCCCACACTTCTTTATAGCAAGTCTCTCACGTGTACATGCCTCTTTGATGGCCTCACAGGTACTATCCCACTTCTGACACCAATGTAACGAATTAAGGGATAGCTCCAACCGGGACTCGAACCCGGGTCCAGCGACTATCAAGCCAACAGCTTATCCATTCCACCAAGAGATCAGAAGGTGGTAATTGGTAGGTGTTGGGTTCAGCTTGCTACAGTATATACTTATATAGGGCAATGTGTGATCTGGGAGCGGCAGCACTACCACTAGTGCTCCTGACACAGCGTAACACAATCTTTACCTTCTGAACCTTAAAAACTGACCTAAAGTCAGATACATTTAGACAAACCACCATGTGAGCAGCAGGTGTAGGGTTAATGGAGTGAAGTGGGGGATGGGTAGGACCACCAGTATCAACTATATGTCTATGAATGCTTTACTATTAATGCAGTACTAAAACGGATGTATGCTCTTCATCAACACCATCTCACCTGTGAAACTAGATGTCAGCAATCAATCAACAAGACTAATGAAATGGAGCAAATGAAGACATTAGAACTGCTAAAGGTCAGATATTATATTCTGACACCAATTTCCTACTGGTAGATTTTGTACATGATCTGTCAATCCTGAGAGCAACGCTCTCTCTCCTCCTCTTCCCCCATCTCTCTTTGCTGGGGTGAAGTTTCCCCTAGATACAGATCTAGGATCAGCTTCCCCTCACCCAAACCTAACAAGGATCATTAGTGGGGGGAATTTAAACCTGATCCAAAGCCAGTGTCTATTTGGGAAACTTGTCCCCTCCCCCACAACTCTACATGTGGATGCGGCTTCCTCCATCTCACCATGTTCACAGAGAAAACGGCAGTGTATTTCAGCTGTAAGTATTTTGAAGTTATTAGCTATATTATTTGAATTGAATAGAACTAGCTTCATTATTATTCAACAATAACTGGGCCAATGTAGCCGTAGCAGCAGTGGTGGTTCTAGAACATTCCCAGTGGGAGGGGCCAGGCTGGGGCCAGTTATACTGTTAGAGGGGCCAGTTACATCACACATTATTGTTGTCATGTCGTTTTCTTCACTGCATTGCAGGCATCAATAGACAAATGACCATGTTTATAATCATTCAACTATGTATTATTTGCATTTACATTTTGACATTTGCATTACATATTCACTATCAGGTATATCAACTGTATTCTACGGTTTTTGTGGTTTCTTGCAAAAAGATCCGCAAATGCATCTGGATTTAACCCTCCCGTTGTCCTAGGGTCAAAATGACCCGCCACTGTGTTGAACCAACTTTATTTAATTTTTATATTTTTGGGATCATTTGTGAGAAGGAGGCAGTGATACTTTCTTTAAAGTATCACTGCCTCCTTCTCACAAATAATCCCCAAAATATAAAAATTAAATAAAGTTGGTTCAACACAGTGGCGGGTCATTTTGACCCTAGGACAATGGGAGGGTTAAGGCCTTTGCCTTCCTTGACTCAAACCTTAATACACCTAAATTGCTCCATCTCTCATCTGACATTGTGGATCTAAGATACGTTTTCACCAGCTTTAGTGCAGAAAAACTCTGTTCACAAGAAGCGGTACTAACAGGGATTGAAACAGCTATTCTGCACAGTTTAAAGAGCTGAAAGAAAACTTCTTTATAAGGCTGAATGAATAATGCTATCTCTACTACACTGGAGGGTCTCTGCATGCCACTCTGGATTTTCCTTAGTCAAATTCTTCTGAACTGATGTAGTTCATGCCCGAAGTCCTCAATATTTGATTCATACATTCTAGCAAATGGAAACAGGGACTTCTCTTTGAGAAATGCATCACTTTTGGGGTGTAGAGTTTGGACGCCATTCATTATGTCACAGTTTTTGCTAGAGAAATCGTCTGTTAAGCTCATTGAGCATCTGATCTAAGACAGGGTAGAAAAAGGTTGTACGAAAACTGTCTTTAATCTATTTCTGAATCTGACCTCTGACCTACTGTACTGAGTACACAGTCTCCATTAAATTGAGAGCTTAGCTTTTTTGATGGTTTTGCAGGGGGCTGTATTGCAGTATCACATTGCTCAGCTGTGTTCAACACTTCATTCCATAGGTCATCAGAAAATGACTCATCCCTGCAGTCATTCAGAGTTTGAACTAAGGCTTCAACTAAATCAACAGCCTTTGACAGGTCAAGTGATGAAGACTGTAGCATATCTGATAGAAATGTTGCTTCTCCAAAAACTTTATGGAGTGGAACAAGGAACACAATGAATTGTAAATCTATCTGTGCAAGCAGACCTCGTGCCTCAACAGATCTGTCACCGTTGTGTTCTTGGACTATGTCTTGCAGGACTCGCTTAACGGCAGGCAATCTATCCATAATAGTATGTAGAGCCATATATCGACATGCCCAGCGAGTGTCACTTAGTCTCTGAAGCTCTCTAGGTGCACCTGGGTACATCTCTCTTTGTACGCTAAGCCATTTTTGATGCACATATGACCCAGATGTGAAGGCATACAGTCTTTCTAGTAAGGAGAAGAACTGTCCTACCTCAGGGACAGCTTTGACTGTCTCCACTAAAACTAAGTGTAGACAGTGTGCACTGCAGTGGAGGTAAAAGGCTTTGCTTGTTCTTTAATGCGTTGCCTGGACGCCTGAATGCTTGCCACTCTTAACTGAAGCACCGTCATATGCTTGGCCTACTAGGTTGTTTTTGTATTCAAGACCATGACTTTCTAATATGTGTATGATTTAGTCAGTAAGCCATGCTGCATCTAGTGGATCAGCCAATTCAAAGTGGAGACAGCTCTCATGGACAGCTCCACTGAAATTATTAAAGATATATTAGAGTATTAGAGATAAATCTGCTCCTTTTTTTAACATATTTTGTTTTCCGTCTGCCATTATGCTGAAGACCTCACTGTCTTTCATTTCTTCTATCATCTCTGTTGGAACCATGTCTGCCAAACAACTCAGAACCTCATTCTGAATCCCTTTGCTTGTGTATTTTGCATTATGAATGGAAGTCAACCTTTTTTCCACAGTTGTGTCATGCTTAGCTATTGTTTCTAGGATTGCCATGAAGTTCCCTTTATTATCAGAATCTGCAGACTCATCGTGTCCTCTTTGTGCAATGTTTTGTGTGGCTGTAAGTAGTAGTACTTCTCCTATTGTTTTAATATAGTCCCCATTTTCTTGAACCTGTTTGTTGTGTTCCTTGTTTAGGGCATTTACCAGTGTTGCATTACTTTTTACAGCTTTCTGATAGTCTCTCCATGTAATCGTTGCTTGTTTGTGCCGCTCAGCCCTTGCATGAATTGCAAATCCCCCCGTTTTTGTAAATTGCTTTCTTCCAGTTGTTAAAACCCAATTTTGAATCCAATCCAGTCTCTGAGACAGGCGTAACAAAACCCAGAGTCTGATTTGTTTGAATATTGAAGCCAGGGGTGGATGTGGTACCAGGCCGCCTTGAAGCTCCTCCTCCTGTCCCCCATCAGAGTTCTTGGGTCCATGTTCATCACTGGCTGCACCGGTGGCTCCTCCTGGGATTGGCTGACATCACTCTCAGTCTCTCCAATGTTGTACATCTGACTATTATTTATTACCACTTCTACTACATCAGGAGGATCAGGAGGTCCTGTCCGCATCCTCTCTGCTGCCCGAGCAAAGGGAGAGCTCAAGAACGGAGATGCCTGAATGATGATCTTTCCGGATCTTTCTCCCATACTACACAAGAGGAGGATGGCTTTCTCCCCACTGAAGAGGCTTCTGCGGCAGGCTGGCTTGGCATACGGCCTGCTGCTACCCGACGACTTTGTGGATGGAAACCAAGAATGGTGAGCGCACATTTGACTCTGTGAAGACGGCTGAAACATACATGAGGAAAGAACTCCCTGACTTGTTCCCGTCTACTACATCAGGAGGAACTGTCTTTTGAACTTGGATACAGTCGATAGTGAACTGTTAGAACATGAGGATACAACCAAATGACTCATAGGATCGGCTGGCTGGCTGGCTAGATGGCTAGCGCCATAATGACAGGCCAGGTAAAGTTGGATCATAGCTAATGTTGACTGGCTGGCTGGCTAGATGGCTAGCACCATAATGACAGGCCAGGTAAAGTTGGATCATAGCTAATGTTGACTGGCTGGCTGGCTAGATGGCTAGCGCCATAATGACAGGCCAGGTAAAGTTGGATCATAGCTAATGTTGACTGGCTGGCTGGCTAGATGGCTAGCACCATAATGACAGGCCAGGTAAAGTTGGATCATAGCTAATGTTGACTGGCTGGCTGGCTAGATGGCTAGCGCCATAATGACAGGCCAGGTAAAGTTGGATCATAGCTAATGTTGACTGGCTGGCTGGCTAGATGGCTAGCACCATAATGACAGGCCAGGTAAAGTTGGATCATAGCTAATGTTGACTGGCTGGCTGGCTAGATGGCTAGCGCCATAATGACAGGCCAGGTAAAGTTGGATCATAGCTAATGTTGACTGGCTGGCTGGCTAGATGGCTAGCGCCATAATGACAGGCCAGGTAAAGTTGGATCATAGCTAATGTTGCCTGCGCTATTTAGCCAGCTCGCTAAGTTTACCAGGGTGTTACTATAGCTACAGCCACACTATGCCAGGTAGTTACATTTTCTTTCTGGATACTTTTATTTTACCCATAGAGGTCCAGTGGGGTTTGGTTAAATAGTGATGTGGCTTTTGACTGGGTTTCAAGCCTAACTATGTAGTTTATATTACATCAGGGAATTTTTAGCTACTATTACGTTTTCTGGCTTGTTTATTGTTAGAGATGTATGCTAGCGTTAGTGATACCGAGGCAGGGAGAAGCTACTCACTGGCTGGACACCTAATTGCCAGCTAGCTGATCGCTGTACAGTTGTGTGTGTGTGTGTGTGTACATG